>NC_063192.1:300000-454475 GCF_017589495.1 Alosa alosa | reverse complement strand
CGATTCGATACAAGAAAAGATACATGTTCATAAAAAATGATTCAGTACGATTCGATGCGATGCAATTTCGATGCAGTTGAAGAATGGAAAGCATTCTGAAAGAGTTTTTATCATTTGCTTAAGGTGCACATTCATATTATATTATTATCATGGTCATGTCAATTAGGCAAAAAAATGTGTGAATATGATTATCTAAACTGAGGTTTGTATAATATACTGTATTGAAATGAAAAAAGAATAGTCTACATTTCAGTCAAACACTGCAGCCAAATAAAACATAAAAATACATTTTTATAGACTTTATAGATTTTATAGAGTTATATCTGATTGTTTTCAAGGAGCTGTAGCCTATTGTTGAGGTAAGACAATACCGAAATAAAATAAAACCATGCTTAAGACAATCTTGGCCTTTTCTCAGATAGCCTACAAGAACAAAATAGGCCTAGCCTACATATCAATGAACTGGGCCTATTTTGTTCCAAGTCTGAGTGAATATGAACAACATAATAATAATTTGTGCATCGTTTTAGCAGCAAGGGCCAAATTATTCTTTAACATTAAGGAAATCCCTTCATCAAACGTAAGGCTACTCTACAGACTATCGTTGCCGTTTAGGAATGCTATAGTAAGTGTTTAATTTCGCGCTGGATTTTGAAAAACAAAAGAGTAAAAACTGTCAAAGACACTACGAGTTATCACATGCTTAAGTTGCAGTAGATGTATGGGTAATGAAGTCCTTTGACAACTTTGGGCAATGAGTGTAGCCCAAAACGAACTTCATTACCCACAAATCCGTGCCACGTGTAGTTTCAAAACCGGAAGTGGGATGTACGTGCTGCTTGGAACGTAAATGAGTCTGAGCGAGCAGAAAAGGTTGTGCACCGATTCATAACAAGTAAATCGATATAACGACCGGTTCATTTCAGTTTTTTTCCGATACGGGGCTTCACGTATCAATGTAGCCGTATCTTACACGTTAAAAACGGATACCGATACGTATCGGTTAATCTTTACACCCCTACTAGCTGGCAAGTTAGAGATGATCCTGACTGTTATCAGTGCACCAAAACAAACTTTTTTGTTAACGTTTTGCGAACCAAACCCAAGCTCATAGGCTAACAAGACATCCACATGAATTGTTAATGTTAGCCTACATTAAGCCTACGTAAACCACACAATAACAATACGGCATGTTTCTGACAGAGTGAGTACTACTTACGGAGTAGTGACTTACGGAGAGTGAGTACTACTTACGAGTTTTATTTTGAATTGTCAAAAGTAGTTAATAGCCTATACTTCATTTATCAGCATCATATGGTTAAGGTAGAGTCAGATGTCCCTTTGGTTTTTTCCCCTCAGTTACTACTAGGCTACTGGTCGTTTGTGCAACAGTTTAAAGGATTTCTTACAAGATAAGGACAAAACCTTAAATACTTAAGGGAAAATGTTAAGGAAACCTTAAGGAGAATACTTAAGGGTGTTTGTGTAACCGGTTTTATTTTAAGGGACCCTTAAATCAGATTTTAAGGAAAAAACTTAACTTGAGGTGCTTTGTGCAACCGGCCATTGGCTCTCAGTCTCCGCTCTAATTCATCCCAAAGGTGTTCTATAGGGTTGAGGTCAGGACTCAGGTGTTCTATAGCAGCGGTCCCCAACCACCGGGCCGCGGCCCAGTACCGGGCCGTGGGACATTCCTAACGGGGCCGTAGCCTACGACATGAGTTTAAAAAAAATGCATGCAAACTAAACTCAATTTAATTCGCAATAATGTCACGTTTTTACATGGCATAGGCCTATATGCAGTGGTTTGATTGCATGCATGTTTGCATTTTGCAAGGTCTATTTTCTTACGTCTGTCTGTCCCGCCTTCAACACTTTACATATTGTCTTCAGCGCTGCGCAGCCTCAGGTCAGCTCACTTCACTTGATCAGTTCTTGGCGAATGGTAGTGTCACACAAAGTTAGCTAAACTGCTAGAATGAGCAACAAAAAACAAGCATCTTTAGCAGGTCACTGGTCAGAGTGTTCGAGAGCCACTGCAGAGATTTCTTACAGAAAAAAAGTCACAGCTGCACATTTTAGTGATGAGGACTAGGTGCCAAAACTCGCTTACCTGTGTGGCATATTCGGGTTGCTTAATTACCTCAACCTGTCACTCCAGGGGAGAATGACGACTGTCTTTAAACTGGCAGATAAAGTCGCTGCATTTAAAGCCAAGCTTGATTTGTGGGGACGAATGGGGACGGGGTGTATTTGAGATGTTCCAAACAGTAGTGGGGGTTTTGGGAGAGACTGAGGCAGGGCCCTTTCTCTCGCAGCTGGTGCTTGCCGATCACCATGTTGGCGCTTTCAAATGAGTTTGAGCGTTAGGCTACTTCCCATCCTCCAAAGATCCACGGCAAACCAATGAGTGGGTCCGCAACCCATTTGTCAATATCCCGAATAGTCATAACTTGTCAGCGCAGGAGGAAGAGCAGTTGATCGAAATTGCAAATGACGGTGGTCTTAAGAGTGTGTATGAGGAAACCTCTCTGGCGGGTTTTTGGATCAAAACCAAAGCAGAATATCCCGAGATAGCCGTAAAAGCGCTGAAAACGTTGCTACCATTTCCCACCACGATCTATGCGGGCCGGGTTTTCTGCAATGACTGCAACTAAGACCAAATTGCGCAATCGACTGGACATTTCAAACACACTGAGGTTGTCACTGTCTTCCATCACCCCCCCGATGGAACCTTCTTGTTGCAGGGAAACAAGCACAGGGCTCCCACTGATTATATTCGTAATGCACGTTTAGTTCCATTTGTTCCCATATTTTGTGAAGCATGTTCACACTTGATAGATGTAGCTTCAAGTTGTTCAATTTTCATAGTTCATATTGTTCAGTTTTCACTTCTTCAAGTTCACGTTTTTCACATTTTTAAGAGTTCGTTACCTTCACTGTTAACTGGAGCTAGTTCTTTTCAAGTAATGCATGCACAACACATATGGAACATGGAACCCCCGACCCCCGGTCCGTGAAAAAAAAATGGGAATCAAACCGGTCCATGGTACATAAAAGGTTGGGGACCCCTGTTCTATAGGGTGCAGGCCAGTCAAGTTCATCCACACTATGTCAGTATGTCAGAAACTATGTCAGTTTCTTGAAACATTGCAAGCAGTCCCATTCCCAGACGTGAATGTCCGCATCCTTAGGCAGACGTGCAGACCCACCTGCTGTGGGTACCTGAGTATGTCTCCTGTGAAAACAACATCTGATGACTGCTTCACAAATATTAAACAGTTCATTCTAACTCCTTGTTTGAAACATTAGATTTAGATAGATATTTCTTACAGATAATGATTATTGCTTTGTTTTACTGAAATATTCCTTTAAGTTCACAAACAAGGTACCCCAGTGCCTTTTAAAAAAATTGCAAATTCAAATTGCTTTATGGAAGTGCTGCTACCTAGCTTGTGCACACTCCCTCACAGTGCTGAATGGTGACATGCACAACACTTGCATAAATTTGAACTACTTTCACTAAAGTGCCCTTGTGTGTTGCGCACCTTCTGTCATTAATTCTAGATGCTTTACACTGAAACCATTGGCAGTCCTATCTTGTTTAACGTCTTGAAATGTTTTTGGAGGAATAATAAAGAATGTGTGATAGGGCTTTGACTCTGAACTTCGTTATTCGAATATAATTCGATTATTTTAAAAATGAAAGATATTCGAACTAATTTTAGGGATCTCTTAATATTTGAACCTGTAGCCTATGGAGATCATTTCTATAAATGTATTTGGTTGTAAACGTTGTTTTCAATTCAGATTCCGAGGTTTTTTTCACGCCTGGTGAAGTAAAATCGCGAGCTCATTAGCAAGGCTATTATTGGTCATCTGGGCTCCTGTAGGTGACGTTAGCATCCTGGCTGGTTCGCGCTTAGTGAGCTCACACATAGACATAATAGACACTTTTATTTTAAACTTAACCTTTGATTTTATTCACCTCAGTTATCAATCAAAGCAAACAGGGAAAAGAAATGGCAACACAATCATGAAAAACACTCAAATAAATAAATGTGCAGATAAGTCTGAATGAAAAGCAGCACTGGTTGAAGCCTGGAAATATTGTAAACAAAGTAGGCTAACGTTAGTCTAATTTGCTAGTTTATCATAGTCTGGTTAGACTGTTCAGTTTCCCTACGTGTGTTTAAGTTTCAAATGAATAATTTTTCTCCTTGGGACAGGCCCGTTTAAGTCTTGGAAAATACTTTTCCATTTGCATCGGGATTGAGATGATTAGAACTTAGCAGTCAATTTAAATGCAACAGTTTTGAACAAATTTGTGCAGCGTGCTAATGATGCTAACCGGATTTAATAGCAATTTAGCCAGTCGTCTTACGCGATTATGTTTGGATTACATGTGCATGCTGAGGAGGGATGCGCCTGTTGAGAGGGAGAGAGAAAGAGTGCACGGGGCAAAGAGAGTCTGTGTTGAGGTAGGCCTACTTCTATCGCCTAAACTGGTAGTTTGACATACTACAATGCAAGATATATTTAGACTATTTATTTATGGACAACGTAAGGCAGGAGTTTTGTGTTGCATTATATTTAAACAGATAATGTCATAGTGTGATCTAGGGCTGTCAATTCTAAATTCGAATATATATTCGAATAGTTTTAAAAAACAGAAAACGAAGGTGAAAATTAATATTAGAATGTGGAAAAATATGCTCGCGGTAGCAACGGCGTGGCTATCTGCTTTGCGAGAAGGCGCGCTGCCTGAGGGGTAGGGACAGGTCACAGGAGTCGCACTCTCTGGCACAGTGTCACTGCTGAAAGTTGACTTACATGGAAGATGGCAGAAAGTGCAGAGCCCAACTCGACCGCAGCAGAGAAAGTGATTTTAACCCCCAAAAATCTAAAAAGCCATGTCTGGAAGTACTTTGGATTTTGGTCAGAAGAAGGTAAAATTTTGGAGCCGTGAGATAAAGTAGTTTGCAAGCCATACCATTCGACCACTAGCAACCCAAATGAGCATGGCATAATGTGTGGAACTTCAGCTAAACAGCCACGTCTGGACACTTATTTTGCACCGCGCGCCACAAGCTCTTTGTCTGCGACACGACAAGAGGCCATCACGCAGAAATTCATTTCATTCATTTGTAAAGTGTGCGATTTGTGAAAAAAAAAAAAAAACAGCGGGGGTTTGTAAATCCCCCTGAACGAACGATTCATAGTGCTCTTTCGGTATGATAATCACCTCTTCTAATGCTTAGGGTACGTCTACTAGCCTATAACATTAGCTGAGTCACATATTTGGCCATATGGTGTTTATCATAGGCTACATCACGAAACCAAATAGTGTAACAAAGGCGAACACTTTAACAGGGGGAATTAATTGGGCATGAATCATTGTGCTGAACAGTATTTGTCAATGAGCAGAAACACACACGACATTCAAACTATTGATAAGATGTACTGGTCTGTATCTATAGGCTAACATTGGACAAATAAATGACACTGACTCGCCATATCCTGACTCAGGAAAAAAAACATTTTCTTGCTTTGCCGCAAACTCAGCAATGAAATCATAGGCCAGTTTGCAGGTAGCCTAACGTGCGTCATTGACAAAATGCGCAACCAGATGTTCGAAGAGTTCGAATATATGTGTGTTTTTTTAGAGGGAATATTTGAACGTCATTTTTGAGCAATTTTGACAGCCCTAGTGTGATCAAAACTTTATTATGGGAGAATGTGTTTACATTGTGTTAAAAATGACTATCAAAACTATCAGTTTTGTTGGGAGAGAGTGGGCATTCTTTCTAGAAATGAACGGCTCCCCTGAATCATCTCCTTCCCTTCTGTGGGAAACAGGAAAAGCAGTACTCAGAGGAAGAATCATCTCATATTCAGTATACTAAAAAAGAAGGAAAAAGAACAGGAAGTAGAACTCAACAATAAAATTAAACAGTTAGAAGAAACCAATGCAAGCAACCCAACTGAAGAAACACAGGCAAAACTTAGGAAACATAAATTCAAACTCAATGAAATACTCAATAAACACACTCAATTTATGATTCACCGTCTAAGGCAGGAAAACTTCCACCATAGCAATAAATCAGGTAAATACTTAGCAAATCAAATCCAACGTAACAAAGAAAAATCAACAATCCCGGTCATAAAGAACTCAGCAGCTAACCAGCTCACCTGAAGAAATAAATCATGTTTTTTACCAGTTTTACAATAAACTATATTCTTCAGAAATAAACCCCAACCAGGAATTCATAGACTCTTTCCTAAACAGCATCAATTACCACAACTCAATGAGACCGAAATAAAAACCTAGAATCACCTATAACTCAACAAGAACTGTTTGATGCCCTGAAACAGATGCCCGATAATAAAGCACCAGGTCCGATGGCTTTCCTGCTGAGTTCTACAAACAATTTTGGACCATCTTAGCTCCACTTTTCATCAGAATGATTAATGAATCAAAACAGAAAGGACGTCTTCCAACTAGTTCCACCACAGCCTCAATTTCACTGCTCCTCAAGCCCAATAAGGACCCAACATTGCCATCCAGCTACCGACCAATTTCTCTCCTCAATGTGGACAATAAGATAATCGCAAAAAATGCTAGCACACAGATTAGCAGAGGTCACCCCATCCATTATCCACCCAGACCAAACAGGCTTCATTAAAGGTAGAATTTCATCCACCAACACCCGCAGACTGTTAAATATAATGTATCACTCTACACATTTTCAAGATAATACCATCATAGCAACTCTGGACGAGAAAAAGCTTTTGATAGGGTGAACTGGAATTTCCTGTTTTCCACATTAGGGAGGTTTGGCTTCGGGAGTCGCTCATTAACTGGATTAAACTTCTATATACCTCTCCTTCAGCCACAGTAATCACCAATGGACTAACATCACAAAGTTTCACTCTTCACCGGGGAACTAGACAGGGTGCCCACTCTCCCCTCACTATTTACAATCTTCATTGAACCCCTAGCAGCTGCCATCCATCAGAACCCCCTCATCAAAGGTGTCCAGACTCCATATATGCATCACAAAATCAGCCTTTATGCTGACGACATTCTTCTCTTTTCTTCAAGACCCCACAACATCAGTAGAAGAAACCATCAAACTCATTGACACATTCTCTAAAATTTCTGAATACTCAATCAATTGGAATAAATCTGCAGTTCTCCCATTACATCCCAACAGCTGGGATGTGACAGCCAACTCTTCACCTATCCCACTCTGCACTAACTATATCACTTACTTAGGGATAAAAGTCTCCCCCAGGCTGTCAGACTTATTTAGCCTAAATTATTCCCCTCTACTCACTTCAATAGATGATGACCTTCAACGCTGGAAGAACCTCCCATTATCCATCATGGGCAGAATCTCAGTAATCAAAATGACAATACTGCCCAAAATAAACTATCTATTCTCTATGATTCCAACCCAGCCCACCACCCTCTGGTTTAAGTCTCTCGATTCATTAATCACTAAATTCTACTGGAAAGATAAGACCCCAAGGATCAAACTCGCCACTCTCCAAAACCAAAAGCAATGGGAGGACTAGAGGCCCCACACTTCCAGCACTATGCCCTGGCCAACCAGCTCCACTTCATCCACAAATGGCTACACCCCACCCCTCAGACAACACCTGGTTAGACCTAGAACAAACAATCTGTAAAGAAATTAAAATCTCAGATCTCCCCTTTCTGCAGTCAGTCGGTCAAAAAAACATCCATCCTTCAAAGCCCCAACAATTTCAGCTACTCTGACAGCCTGGTGGAGATTCTACCACATCACTGATTCACCTATAGCACCATCAATTCGCACCCGATTTGGAATAACCCAGATTTCACCGTCAATAAAAAACACTTAACTTTCACACATGGATGGGAAAGGGCATCACCACCTTCAACACATTCTTCAAGACAATAATCTGGCCTCATTTTCCTGTTTGGTCCAGAAGCACGGCATCGAGAGTAAACACTTCTTACAATACCTGCAAATTAAATCATCTATCCTAGGAAAAATTAACATCCAGACAGCTAACCTTGACATTCCCCCACCAATCTCAGAGCTGCTTAATATTCCCTCTCCCAAAAAATACTCTCCCAAATTTACAAAATTATATCTCGCTCAGAAAAAACTATTGGCCTGCCATATCACAAATGGGAATCAGACTTATCAATTACTCCCGGTGCCGACTTCTGGACCAAAATGTGCAAAACATCTACCGCATGACAAAGAATAGTAATCTACAACTAATACAATACAAGGTTCTTCACAGATTCCACTTCACTGCACATAAATTGGCAAAATGGGGTTTGGCTCGATCTTTGCACTCACTGCACACAAAATAACCCAGATACATACATTCATGCGGTTTGGCATTGCACTCCAATCAACCACTTCTGGGTGAGTGTCACAAAATCTCTTCTTCCATCTTTGGCTGTCACATCCCAGCATCCCTTCCTTATGCATACTTGGTGATACATCCACAGTCAATTTAAGCAACTCCTGCAATAAAACACTGCTGGTAGCGCTGACTATCGCCAAGAAAACCATCCTCATGAACTGGAAATCTAAGAAAAAAGCTCACATCACTCATTGGAAAAACTTGTTAACAGACTATATATCATTAGAAAACCTATCAACTACAAACTTAATCAATACTCAGGATACAACCTCTCCTTGGTACCCCTTTATCACCTACTTACAGTCCTGACCCTCTTTGCCTGAGTTCCATCTCCACACGATCATAACACACTTCATCAACAGATACACATATCATCGAACACTAGGCAGGGGAGGGTAGCTGGAACTATTATTGTTATTATTATTATTATTATTATTATTATTATTAGTAATATCAATAGCATCCCCTTCTTTCCCTCCCCCTTTTATTTACATTCTCTGATAAACTTTACTAATTTCACTCTTTCTCTCTGCCTCTCCCATCGTTATTCTGACGGGGCCCCATTGGATGGCTTGGGAGACTCCTGAAAGTCGAGTCCTGGCGGGTCGCTGTGTGGTTTTGGCATTGGTTGGGTCCTGTGGGTTATCTATTGGCCCTGGGCCCCCGGTGTGCACCCTCCTTATACACTCATGCACACGCCTTGTCCTGGAAGCACACAGCACGCTTTACTCTCTTTTAATCGCACTACATGTTAGGTGACATACATAAACAAAAACTACAAAACAGGCTAGGGTAAGAGTGGAGTGCAGGTAGATGCCTCATCAGGTGTCTATCTGCATGCCTCACTTATTTTAATGCACACATTGAGGAGGCATACATCTTACACAGGGTAAGTGTGGTGTGCATGGGGAAATCCTGACAGATATTCACCATGCATGCCCACTTCTTTTAATGCTACACTCTAGATAGACCCCTCAACCTAGCCATTCACACACTGTACATATTTAGGTCAAGAGTGGCGTGTTGGGTGAAGGTCTGGGGGCGGCTGGTGTGGTTGGTCGGGTAGTGAGGGATGTGTGCATATGCTGGGGCCTGGGGCGATGGGTGGCACGCAGGTCCTCCCCTCTGTCAGCTCGCCGCCGTATAACTGCAGGGGCTGGGTGGAACTGTGGCCATTAATGGGTGCCCAGGTTGGCAATCAGTCAGGCAATCAACCAGGCAATCAGTTATTCCTATTATTATACTTATCATTAATAGAATAATTACGACTCCTCTCCTCTGAAACCCTCCCTCTCTATGTTCCAGCTTCTCTCCTCCTGGCCCAACAGCAAGCCAGCCTTATACATATGCGCACACACACACACACACACATACATCCTCACATACTCACTACCCCTCACCCCCATCCCCACCCCCATCCCAACACCACCTCATTCACACTCTTAGAGCTACCATCTGCACCCCCATCCCCCTTCTTTTCATTCCGGTCATCAATTTCATCCCTGATAATCATATCTGTAATCATCCTGGACGCAAATCATCCTTAGCCTTTCTGTTATTAATGTTATGTGTTATGTTTGTGGAAGCCAAGTCAATGTGATGTCTTGTTAAGTTACAGTATGTGTTTATGTAATGTACGTCTGTTTGTCGTATGTAGTATTCATGTGCATGTCGTAGTGTTGCATTTTCTGTAATGTCAATGATGTTTGCAAATAAAATTAAAAAAAAAATATCGGCCAACATATCGGTTATCGGCTTTTGAAATACTCAAATATCGGCATCGGTATCAACCTTCAAAATCCCATATCGGTTGGGCTCTACTACTGAGACACAACATCTAGTAACTGAGGAATATTATATTCAATTCAAGTTGACTGGGATTCAGTTCCAAACGAATTAATTTAATTTCAAAGTATGATATGGATGTTTTCTTACTGTGGTTGGAAAACAAGAAATTACTGGTTTTTAGAACTGTCACATTCATGACGTTTATGCTAAATGTTACAACGGTAGGCCTACCGCACGTTTTAATGACTGCGTCAGGTTGTAACAAAGGTAGGCCTAGGTCCTAGGCTAGCCTAGGCCTATATGTCGCTTGTGACGGGGAAATTAGCCACCGTCACGGCAGCATAGCGCTGCCTTTATTTAAAACACTGCATGTATGTCTGCTTGAATGTAAATGTTTGTTGAATGTGTCTGTGTTTTTCGGTTTACACTTATACCGTCTGTATTTATCAGTCAAACATGTCATTTATCATACCTTTCCCCGTTGCTCCCGTAGTTGTTATATATAGGCCTATAGTTAAAAACAAACACTACGGCGAGCTATGCGCTAAAACTACACACAACATCACAACTCCCTACAGTTTAAAACATTCACCATTCAATCACGTTACGTCTGTTAAAATAATCACACTATGTCATGTCTTAAATGTTCTGTTTATTTAGCTTTAGTCATTACATAGAATGTCATTATCACGTTGTTACATGTTTGTCCTACCGGTGTCCACTGTCGTGTCTTCTTCTGTTTGTAAAGGAGTGAATGCCGCGTTTACACTGTTTAAAAACATATTGTGACTTCCTGGGTTAACCGGAAGTTCACCTGTGTTGTAATTAAAATGTAATGAAATATTATTTAGCTGTTGGGTACTGTTTGGTTAGGCCAAACATTAGCAATTAAGTTTAAATGTATTAATTTATTTTAGTTAGTTAGAATGTGTTATTTTGTGCTGTTTTTAGCTTAGTTATATTTTGGCCTGTAAACACCCCTGATGCTTTTTTATTATATTGGTTTGGCCCAATTGTAAGGGAATGTTCAGGCCTATTTATCATGGGGGATTCAGTCTATTGAGAGAGGAATGGTGAAGAGACGTAAGTCTAGTGCTCAAACTGTTATTGACTGCAATTAGTCTATTGTCGACGAAATTTGGTATTGAATTATTGTTTTTGACTATCATGTCAGTTTGCTTTGTTTATTGAAAGTATTTTTTTTATTATTATTTTGTTTTTGTTAAACCTGTTCTTAATTATTTTTGCCCATCGGGCCTTAATTGGGAAAAATAAATACCCATCTTGCTACTTGAGATCTCTGAGTGCTTTAACATCCACCTCACAACGCCTCGACCACGTCTACCCTTAACATCGCTGTTAAGTTAAATTCTGAACAAACTAGAACATCTTTTTTAATTCTTTTTCAACTTTCATGGAGTAAACATGTGTGACTCCTTTCTGGCCAAATTTCACAGCTTTCACGTTTAACAGCTTTGTGTAAATCGAGTTTGAATGGAGAGAACAGAAAAGTGTTACGATTGTGCCAGTTCTCCCCTACTCTTGCATAGTAAACAAATGAAATGTTGGAACATTGCGCTCCCCAACCCAAACGCGAAAGGTCGGGTTTGCTTCATCTTTTGATGATAAGTTTTAAAGTTTTGTTTGGAAAACGGAAGGTTAGCCTACTTAATGTAACATTCTCCGAAAATCAATGTCATAAGATGGTTCATCACATTAACACATCATGACATTACACACTACGTGCACACATGTGCAGGTGATGACGGTGACGAGCTCAGATCGCGTGATCGCAGTATTGCGGTAATGCAGTTACCGTCCCAGCCCTAAATACTAAATATTCAGATTCTGTTTGAAGTGGAACAAGTTTTACTCCATAAGATTCTCACTGAAGAACTATACTAATATACACCATCAACAACAAAACTGTATTTTAATTGTCTCTACAGTGAAAGAGTGAAAGTGGTTGGTAGTGTTTTATATTGGATCAAGAGATTGCTCTAAATCTGTAATCAATAAAGTTTTTTTCTTTTCTTTCCTTGCTCAGTGTCCCCTGAATTGTATTTGGAAACTCCTCCACCATTCCTTGTTACATTCTTTGACTCAACAAGGCCCCGGAAGTGGGGCTGTGTCAGTGGCCAACGGGTGGTTAGCAGCTGGCAACCGGCTCCTCCACTTACTCAGCAGCAAAAAAAGAGCATCATGGAGGTAGGTATGAGAGTGGTGCGTGGCATTGACTGGAAGTGGGGCAACCAGGACGAAGGTGAAGGACACGTTGGAACTGTAGTGGAGATCGGTCGACAAGGGAGTACAACAACACCTGACAAGACAGTTGTTGTGCAGTGGGACAACGGGACCCGCACCAACTATCGCACAGGTTACCAAGGTTCCTTCGATCTGCTGCTTTATGACAATGCACAGATAGGTAAGAAAAACAAGCAAACATAAAGGTTCATAGTTGCTGCCTATCAGGGCAAGAGCTAACAGGCTTAGTACAAGTTTTGTCTAAGCCAGGGGTCTCAAACTCAAATGAGCTGGGGGCCAATTCTGCCAACGTCATCTGATTGGAGGGCCGGCTATTTCTGAAAATGCAATGTTCTTTTTTTCAAATACCACACAAAACTGCAAACAGAAAGTGCAAGTGTTTTTATCTAGTTTTAGACACCTGTGCTAGCAACCTTAGCTTATAAATAAAATAAATATTAATACAAATTATAAAACAAATGAAAAGCATAAAAACAGGTATGTGTGTGTTTCACACCAAATAAAAATATTTTCTTCTCATAAATTTTTTTAAACCTGGCAAACTATAGGCGTCAGGGTTAAGAAAGCAACACCATTGGATTTTTATATCAAAATTTCAAAAGGCCATGGCTTGAAAGTGGTCAGAGAGAAAGTCCTACTGTAAATGTAAAAATCTTTGAGTAAAACAAAAGTTTATGAAGGGGGTAAATTTACCCATCTAATTTGCCACTGGATGGCAAGCCCCTCAAATTATGCACCTTTCAGTAAATACTGGATGAACATATTTGAGCAGGTTTACTTTCCTTTTTTCATATTACCCACATAACAAATTAACAGGAAAACACCTAAGATGTATACCAACACCTAAGATGTATATGGTTTTTAAACCACAAGGCCTACAATAAAGTATTCTGGTCAAATCAGTTCCCATCGCGGGTAATTTGAGTACCCAGAAGTTCGCATCATATTGTGGGTGCCTTTGTAGTTTAGAGCCCTATTTCTACTAGCCCTGCTGTCTGTACCACGTCCATTATGGACACTATCATCACGATTACCACTACAACCTCCAAGCTATGTTGGGCAGAGGGTCGAAATAAGCATGGTATGCTTAGTGGACACCGTCGTATACACGCAGACGCACCTCCATTCAATAGACGATCGATCATAATCTCCAAAAGGATATTCTCCTTCAGATTTATAATAGGTGAATAGCATAGCCTACGTTCTTCCTACTTCATCACATGTAAACGTTTTTCAACATTTGGTGTAGGCCTATTTCTGCTTAATTTCTGCTTCAATTTCTGCAACACTATGGCCTGCATCGCTTCCGCGTCATTACAAATGCACGTCTTTGTGTTTCTCGCATGTAATAGGCTACAAGTATTTCCTGAAAACTTTGCGCAGCGATTTTGGGTTTGAATGAAGCTCTGGATGTCTAGCACATAGTGGAGCAGAGTAGGCTACAAATGAGATTTGTCACCGTTCTTGGAACTATCGTCTATTTTAATCAGTATCGTTGTTTGTCGCAATTAAAAAATAGTCTCAAGGGCCGGATTACATTATTATTTTGACATACGTCGCGGGCCGGAATTGGGCCGGACGTGGGCCGGATTTGGCCCGCGGGCCGGGTGTTTGAGACCCCTGGTCTAAGCAGTGTATGCATTGTGAAAAACACAGCTTTCTAATATGGGATCTTTCCATGTGAAGAACCTTTTTTTTGAAGAACAGATTTACACCAGTGCGCTCATTCTAGCCACTCACAGATTAAATTAATAACATTCATTAACTTAAAGATTTTCCAGAAGTTTCAATTATGATGTTTATACAAGTTGTTTATGGAATGTTCATTCATATTCCCATTTACGTTAGAGAGCATAGTCCCATTTATGTAATATAATTCCACTGCTTGGTTGAATTTCCCATTGTCCTGCGTTCTTTAGAACGTGTATTAACATATGTTATTTGCACACCCATAAAGTAGATCCATTTTTGTGGCCGTATCACAGTTGTATATTAATTCGCCAAACTCGAAGTGAAATTGTCTGAACTGTCACGTTGCATTCAAGCTGTAAAATACAGATGTTAAGAACATTGTTGTCTTTCAATTACGAAACTATTCTGCCATTACAAATCTCTGCTGCTCGCACAAGTATTTTCTGCAAGTATACAAATACTTTTGAGACTGTTCTGGCACTTCCTGTTGAATAGCCAATGGTGATGCTCAGGTTTGGCTAGTCAATCAGGAATCTAAGTTCACTAACCAATCACAGAGCCAGGAGTGTGTACCAACGTGGGTGGGTTGTGTTGTGCTTGCGCTGTGCACGTAAACTCCATGACGGTCTAAACTCTAAAGAGAATCTGTGATGCTGTCATGATGACAAACTTCTCTCCATTGATCTGTTAACTTAGCTCGCTCTCACATCTCAAGCATACAATAACCATCCACATCATATTGTGTTGTTTTCCAGGCGAAATTATGTCCATTTTTCTCCCAATAGCTGGCCTCATGCAATGTGGACCTTGGTATAGACTAGCAAAATAACCTAGCTATCAAAACGTAAAGCCATAGGCTAGTGACCTAAGCTTAACATACTAAGACTTCTCTGTCATGACAATCCACAGCACAATTTAAGTTTTCCGGAGCAAATAGGCCTGGTCTTAATTTTCTCTTGCAACAGCTGGCCACTCGCATAGACTAATATATACTTACCTTATAATTAACTAACTATGCTAGTTTTCGACACATACACGACATGGACATACTTTTGCCCCGGAAGAAAGCCAGTGACAAGTAGCCTATAGCCTATTATACACCGGTGATTATCTATTTTATTAGCCTACATTCACTGTGTAGCTCATGAATCTTGCTTAGAATATGGGACAGTTCACAGAAGGAAGTAGACTCATTTAAAGGTCTCATCTCATCGTTTTTTCATTAATTTTGCAGTGGTCTGTAGTATTGATGAATGCCCTGTGAGCCGGTTTTGGTGAAAAAAATGCTGTCCTCGCCTGTTTCATGCTGTTCTAGTTTGGTGGGGAAGGTGGGCGGGAGGAACGACTGGATTTAAGCCTCTAGTCATGAATATTAATGACATGCTAATGAATTCACCTCTGATTGGCTAACAGTACTGTGACGCTTCCTCCAGTGCGTCCTCATCCGATTCTGCCTGTGCTATGCTCCATATTCAACTTTACAGTGCTAAAACCTGGCTAAAACTCGAGTCAAAACTGTTGCACAAAATGTCTTCGGAGATACAACTTCATGTGTTTGATCCTAGTGTTCGAGTAGGAAGAAGAACCGCTTCCTGATTGTTTGTCGGTGAACATTGGTTTAATAGAATGGTAACAATTGCCTTTTAGCTTAAAATTTCTCCTAAAAGAGGTAAACGTTTGTGACAATCGTCATCTTGCTTTCAAGTAATAAACAGTTGGAAACGTTTTAAAATAAAGACCTATTTCTTTACACAGTCAAAAGTCTTTGCAATCTTCCTAGTAGATATTTTACTTCACAACACAGGTAAGCACCCTAAATGCAGTTCAGCCACTGACCTAGCCTGCTAATGCTATCGGAATAGCTAGATAGTTATGGTTTGAATTCCATGATACTATCATTGAAAAACCACTTGGTCATAGCCCAATATATAGATAGATCTAAATGCAAACACGCCTACCTAGCTATATTTTGCTGGAATTGTACCAGAATGCCTACAGAAGCAGAGAATGTGTGATGCAAGACTTCTCCGGTAATGAGAACTATAATAGCCTGACATTGGCAGAGGTTAGCCTACTCAAGTTGTTTTCTGTCACATATGAAAAAACGAAAAAGTACGAAAAAGTAGCCTACTATAGGAATCTTATAGTATTTTGGGACTAAATATTACAGTAATCTTATAGGAATACTATAGTATTTGGACATACTATAGGTACTATAAGACTACTATAGAAAAACTATAGCGGTTACAGGATATTATAGTTATTAGTAGTACTTCTACAGTATGTCCCAATTATTCCTATAAGATTACTATAATATTTTGCCCCAAATACTATAAGATTCCTATACTACTTTTTCGTAAGGGGATTGCTCATGTGGTTAGAAAAATGGGCAACACCAGTACCCCTGTTGTCTGTATGACCCTGTAGCCAGGATTAGAACCAGTCTGCCTTAGCATAATGTACTCCCTTCAAAATGCACTAAACATTCGACTATGGCCCTCTGTGAGACAGAAGATATGAAAGGTAAGATAAACCTTTAGCTTAAAAGGGACAAAAACTGATGAAACTTCTAAAACAAATATACAAAACAGGTCAATTTTCTATAAACAACTTTATTATATTTACATACAGCAGTGGTACTCAAAGTGTGGTCCACAAGCTATCTCAAGTGTTCCACAAGTAGATGTGGTAAAATATAATAGAGGAGTTGTTTGCAATATTGAACCAACTTGTATGTAAATCCAAACAGTTCTGCAACACTGATGTAACCTATGCCAGTTTAAATCATATGAATCCTCTGACACCATAAGCAAGGTGCAAAGACAATAAGCAAGGTGGTTCAGTAAGAAGGCCTATTGTGTAATAAACTGTTGAAGTAGGTCTACTGTTGCTAGGTGGTCCGTGAAACACTGACAAATAGTAATATTGCAGTCTATTAAAATAATGCAAACACAAAACAAGAACATCCAAACTATGCACAGAATTAACAATGTCCTCTTTTTGCCAGACGATGCAGACATCTGGCCTACAGATCCTTTGTAAGATGGTGCTGGGATTATTTAGGGAAAAGTTTGTCTGAGTTGGTCGGAGTTGTTGTTTCGGCTTGTATTGTCCTGGGGATCCGAAGGGACAACACACACAAAACACATTCGTTGGCTGTGATGATTTTATTACATTGCTCTTTAATTGCGCTGGGCCATAGGTGGAGCCATCAGGTGTTATTGTGGAGATGTCGCTTTCATCCTCCTCCTCCTCTTGATCAACCCGAGGTCTTCTAGCTGGCCTTGGATGAACAGGCTTGATGGCAGTAGAGGTAGCAGGCCCCCATGCCCATGGTGTATCCGAAGTGCTTGTATCAATACTCATACTTTTCATGAAGTATTCTGTTTGGGTACCTAAAGTAAATAAATGTGTATTACTGTCAAGTTACAAGATACTAATAGTACACAGGACATTCACTATCTCACAAAACTGTACTGGCACAATGGAAACAAAAATATTTTAGTGACTGTGGTAAGGTGTATGATGTACTAAGTAGCATACCCACAAGAAGACATTCGGTAATATCAATTCTATCTGTTATGCAATTCATGGGTTTCATCAGGTCCATTTACACAGGTGTATTAATCAAGCACCATGCAGTCTGCATTCATAATCGAGGTGCTTGATTTTATACACCTGTGGAAAGTGACCTGAAGAAACCCATGAATTGACTTTCCAAAACATTGACGAGCACATAAGAACCTGTATTAGCCTACTAGAAAAAGACTTCTAGAAACTAACTAGCACAACAATAAAAGTTAGATCACAAACCTTTGCTTCTAACGTGATGACCTAATGTAGGCTAGAAAGCTGTGTAGCCTGACATGAGGATGTGCTCTGGAAGACATACAAAACACTAAGTAAACAGCAAGTAATCAAACAAAACATAATTGTATGTCAATGTAATAATGGCAAGAAGACATAAATTAGACTGAAGTGTAAATACCTGAGCTCTAGTGATAGCAACTTAGCCTAATAGTGCAGGGGTATTGTGTTTTGGATTTTCCCTGTTTAGACTAGAACAATACCCGTACTTAGTTGAGCATAAAATATTGTTGCTAATATTATTATTTGTGGTTTAACGCTTAGGTTAGAAGATTATAGGTTCAACAAGCTAAATCTCTGGGTAGTGTGGTCAGTTTCTTATGAGTGTAGCTACACCAGGCACGTAACTGAAGCATTCCGTTCGCGTTATGTACTGCAACAATTAGCTTCCAATAGGCCTAATCAATGGAAGTAGCTACACCTGGCGTGTTAGTGGCCTGTAGGCTACGTTCGGGAAAATAGACCATTCCTCTAATGGATTTTACCAGAGCCCTTCCTATTAGGCATTCTCTGATTTTACACGTCGCGAACAGAACACTTCAGTTACGTGCCTGGTGTAGCTTCCTGTAATATAGGCTAGCCTAAGCCTAGCTTGTACCCTTTTCATGCATGCTAACGTGAAGAATATGAACATGCTATTTTGTAACAGACGTTAGGTGGAAAAGTTTGTTTGTACTTACAGCCTGTGAGCTGGTGGTCGATCGTCATGACGGTACAGAACCAGGTTTTCAGAGCATCGATGCAAAACCACTTTCTAAGGCAGTGAGTGTTGTCGAAATGATTGGAACACAGAACTAATGTTGCACTACTTCGGTGGTGGTGTTCCAACGATAAATCCAAACCATTTCTTCCTCAACTCATGTTTCTAAGGCAAGACATGCAACATTGATGTGTTATTGCCAGAAATAAAACAGACACGATTTTTTTTCTGCCATGTTGGCAACTTGCTGTTAGCTCCTACTAGCTGCAGAGAGACAATCCCCTAGCTGCAAAATCTTCCAGTCTTCCTGTAGGCGGTCACAAGCCAAGGTGGGCGAGGCCATGAATAGTCAGTTTCCCTTCGGCGTAATTGGGAAGGGCTCTTTCTGATTCGCTTGTTTTTCCGTGTATTTTCTTTAATTGGCTAATGCGGGCAATGGGGATAGAAGATCATTTTTACGTGCAGCATGCATATGCAACTTGGAGTGAGCTATAGTATTTCGAAAGTAACAAGTATTAAACGGTTTGTCAGTGAATGTGACCTTTTAATTAACGTCATTTTCAGATAGATCACAAGACAAGCAAATTCCATGTATCGGTGTTGAATTAATCCCATGTAAGCTATATCGTTTTGCCAGCGTGTCTCCCGTGTGCACCATTGTGAGCATAACATCCTCGTTCTTCTGACAGTCGATCCTCTTCAACCCACGTGGGGTGGGGTGTGCTACCTCCTGACTCTGATTGGTTAGTGAACTTAGATTGGCTACCCAAACCTGAGCATCGCCATTGGCTATTCAACAGGAAGTGCCAGAACAGTCTCAAAAGTATCCGTATACTTGCAGAAAATACTTGTGCGAGTGGCAGAGATTCGTAATGGCAGAATAGCTTTGTAATTCAAAGACAAGCAACTGTGGAAGGTTTAGTAACTGTGGAATATATTTGTAAGTGAAGGACATATGAGTCATTTTTTGTTAAATCACAAATTAGTTTTACAGTTACAAATCTTGATGCACACACTATACATATTAGACACATCTCATCCCTAAGGTGGTACGTAGAATATTGATTTGTAATTGTAGAATATGTTTGTAATGGTAAAATATTTTTAACTGTAGGATGATTTGTAGCTGTAAAACCGATCCGTACCTGTAGAATAAATTTGTAAGTGTAGGGCATATTTGTAATTTTGACAATTACAGTTACATTTTTACAGTTACAAATTATTTCTACAGTTTCAAAACGTGATACACACATACAAAACTTTTGAGTCTAATATTCTTCCATAGATATCAGCCTTCGGTTAGTGAATTAGCTTTAGTTTGTCTGCCAGAACAGATTAAAATTACTTATTACACTTTACTTACTTACTTTACTTCCTTATTGCACAATACATAGTAGGGCTGCACGATATTAAGACAACATGCGATATGCGATAACATTATTGAGTACTGCGATAACGATATAACTTGCGATATTTAAATATTTAATATTCTCCATTCTACTTGCTGCTAACATAGACTGTAGGGTTGAGGGGGGAGGGTGTACATGTATAATTACAGAAATAAATGTATTATTTTCTACATAAACAATATAACATATTATGTAGCCTAGGCTATATATGACTTGATGAAAGTGGACATCTAAGAGACCTACTGACTAGGCTATCGAAGTTGTGTGGACGATCTGCTCCAAGAAAATCCTCGTAAAAGACAGATAGACAGCCAATCTGAACACTTGTGCACCAACCAGCGGAATATTCCACATTGCCAGCCTTCGCTGGGCCTAGCAAAAAAGCTACTTAAGCTATATCGCGGCAGTCACTCATCTAAAATCTTAAGTAGCCCAGTCTGTAACCTCATACGCTGCGCATCCCACGTTATTAGGCTACCGGCATGCCGACTAAGAGAGCAGCGGAAAGTGAAAGTAAGGGGCTGCGATTGGACAGTCCAGGACCTCTCTGCTGCTGTCTTGGGCTTCAAATCATGAAATACAAGCCTTACAGTGAAAGACAGATATCTTCTGATCCTATAACAATATTGAAAAAAATTGTTTATATTAACATGGTGGCATGGATGCATTTGAATGCATTTGGCGCTGTGTTTGTAACACGTCATCCTTCATAAAACCAAAATATTTCCATATGACAGACGTGCTTTTCCTTTGAGTCACCAATTCCTCTTTACCCACATGTAGCCTACCTCGTTCGACTCACTATCTTCAGCCATCACGACTTAGCTCCCGCCTCAACACCTAAAACACCACACACCTAAACTGGTAGGGGACAGGCTTCTAGGGCTGCATGACGGCATCGGTTTGGTAAAATATGTTGACATTCAGACTGTGAATACACCATAGACTGTATGGAATGCGCATGGCACAGAAAATGTATCAAAATGTGTCGGAAATTAAGTAATCTTTGCGGTATGTCCATCGCATGTGTTGATATCGCGATAACGATAGATTTTAGATATATCGTGCAGCCCTAATACATAGAAACAATGTTAAATTCACTAGTAGATGAGTATTCCAAAAAATGGGAATACTCATCAAAATGCTCCAGGCACATTAAATGTAGTGATTTTAAAAATATTCCTTAAATCATGTAGAGGACAACATGATTATTTAATCATGTTAATCATGTTATTAATAAGACTATTTTTTTCTAATGTTTGTCTTCAATCCAGGGGTACGACATTCCAACATCATCTGTGACGGCTGCAAGAAACATGGGATTATGGGTATGCGATGGAAGTGCAAAGTATGCTACGACTATGACTTGTGCACACAATGCTATATGAACAGCAAACACGACCTTGCCCACCCCTTTGAGCGATATGAGACTGCACACTCTCAACCGTAAGTACATAACCTCTGTGGTCTAGCCTTGGTTTGTATGGAGTTTTGTTTCACTTTTATGGACTAACCGCTGAGTTGGAAGCCTGGGCTTTTAGCTCAGTGGTTAGAGCATTTGACTCCAATGCCGGTGAGTGTTGATAATAATAATAATAATAATAATAATCTTTATTTATATAGCACTTTTCAAAACAAAGTTACAAAGTGCTGTACAATATCAATATAAATGAAAATGCAAATAAGAACATTGTCATTGACACAGACTAACAAAGACAATAGATGCCGGATGGAGCGGCGTAGTCGCCAGCGTATCCGTGACACCAAGACATACAACAAACAAATATATAAATAAAAATTAAAAATAAAATTAGTCCAATTTCCAACCGGCTGAAAATGTCCAAGGGCAAAGATGACCCGCGTGAAAACTGCGCACAGCTGTGTCTTCACAATGCAACACCAACAAAGTTCTTTATAACGGACCAACCCAGAGAATTCACTGGCAGTCTGGAGAGAACTGGAAGGACGCAGTACGAATTTGTGATGGGCGACCGTGCTGATTATCAGCTCGGTGGTCCTAGACAGTGACCGTTTGTTGTTTGTTGTTTCATGGTTGATGCTGTCATCAGTTTCTTAGCACTCAATCCAGACTCCAGGCACCGGTAGATGCTAGCATGGCAGCTCGCATGTCAGCCGCAGCTCGGTGGTCGTGGCAGCAACAGATCTCTTGCAGATTGACGTTAGGCAGTAGGCACCCTTGCTGAGCAATCCCTCCGTCCAGACATTGGATGTGCAGCGTCACGGATGGATGAGGGACTTCAGAGACATAAGGCAGGCTAGCCAAGGCGCTCATCAGCCCAATGGAAGCTGGTTAACGTTAACTTGACGTTGATGGTGTCAGCCGAGTTTGTTCATCAGAAAAAAAGGACTAAGAATAACACAAAAACGATCGAAAATAATATAAATAAAGAGTGATTACATTTAACTAGAAAAATAAAAAAAATTAACAGAACATTACATAAAATTCCGAACATTACATAAATACAAACAAAAACATGATGCCAGATGGAGCGGCGTGTCTCGCCAGCGTCCCCGTAATCTAGCAACTGGGTTGAGGTGGCGGGTTCGAGGGCCATGAGCGGTGGACGAATTACGACCTCTGTTACAGTGGTGCCGTAGACCCAGATCATGGGGGTGAGGATTTAGGGAGGTGAGTGTAACGGAGGCTAACTGAGCTAGCATGGTAGTTGCATGTGTAAATCCTTACACCCCTAACCTTAAGAACGCTTCTAACCGCTGAGTTGGAAGCCTGGGCTTTTAGCTCAGTGGTTAGAATGTTCGACTCCCATGCCGGAAAAATGAAACTCCAGCACAAAAAAACTTGCAGTTGAGCAAACAGGAATCTATGTTTGTAATGTCTTTGCTTGTTTGCTAATATCAATATGAATGTGCAACAGCCCCCTTTCTTTCAATTTCACTGTACGTGCTCACATAAACCACTCCTCCGCTCGCTCAGGAGATCTCTGTCGCGCTCGCTCAACTTCATCTGTGTGCTCAATCAAAACTGTCGACAGCGTTACGTTTGTTCTACAATTGTCAACCAATCAGAAAATTCAGGGGAGATTAAAAGCTCATTGGCTGCTGAAGTCCAATTCTCATTGGCTGCTGAAGTTCCGATGTCCGCGGAATTGGTGAAATAGCGAACAAGCAGTCGCAGCATTAGGCAATACATTTGTGACTTCATGGTGGTGTGCCTTGACCTTTTCTTATAGTTTTCTGTTGAGACATTTTCTCATAGTGTAACGTTACCGCGAAATACGTTTGGCAAATAGCCGACTGTAGTTCCACATTAGCTTTTGAGTAAGAGCAGCGGCACAACCTAGAACAGTTCCACTGTAACGTTAATGTTAAAGCTACTGCTAAATAGGAGAGCCCTACAAACAGTCTGCAGCAAGTTTGCTGATATCAGATTAAACTATTAAATGATTTGGACACATCTTGTAGACCTGTGGCAGTGTCATATGTGCCTGCAAGTCATGAACATATAGTCCAGTTGGGTAGTGCACATACCGTTACCGAGGTGATAAAAGCACCAAATTTTACAGGAAGCTTCTTTAGGACCCCTTGAATGATTTCAGCCTAGGAGCCCAGCTAAAATATTGAAATTTAGTGTCAAATCACTTAAAAAAAAACAATATTCATGAAAAACGTTTTTTCCTCTCAAGTAAAACTTTCAGGGTAATGGCCTTTTAAGACCACTGAATAAGCTTCCTTTTGTTAATTTGTGCTCAGGACAGTAGATCTTCCAAATTATAAGTGTTAAAATAGAGTTCCAAGACACCTTATACCAGGGGTTGGCAACCTTTTTTGCCTGGAGAGCCACTTTTACCAAATTTATTTTTTTTTAATCTCAGAAGAGCCACATAAAGACGGTTACAAGAAAAGTTTGGATATTTAACGTACAGTTACTTTCATTCAACACTTTCTACACTTTCTTTTAAAAGTAGGCCTAATGTGCAAGTAACGAAATGTAAAGTGGAATGACAGAAGTATAGGCCTTAGGCCTTACCTATGGCCTTGGAGTCTGGCTGGCTCATATTCAGTGAGGTGAAGTTTCATGCAAGAATTGAGGCTGTCGCCATTTGCACGAAATTGCCCTTAAACGTGAGCGCAGGTTTGTCTTTATATTTTTCATATGTGAGAAAGATTTCTCACATGCAAGTGGAACCGAACAGGGTTAACACAGCAATACTAACTCGTTGCAGTGTGTGATATATAACGGGCAGTTCATTTCGCGTTTTCAGAATCAGTCTTCTTCGGATGGAAACTTTCCCATTTCAGGCCGCTTGTGTTCGCGCTCGCAAGCTGTGGTCGCTGACATTTCCTTATCTAGCCTACAGCAAGCGCACACATCAACAATAACAATTAAAGTGTTCTTGTTGACTGAAATGGAGGGAATCTGTGATTTTGTTTGATATTGACATGGCAATGTGAATGTAACTTATTGTGCAGGCTACGGTTACGAAGTCAAGTTAGGTGGAAAGTTATATAGGCTAAATTACTCAGATAGACACAATAGTACATTTTGAAAATGAACGAACTAAAATAAAATACATTTTAATTAAATAGACTAGGCCTACTCAATAATTATTTTCAAAAGCTGAGCCGCATCAGAGGGATCAAAGAGCCGCATGCGGCTCCGGAGCCGCGGGTTGCCGACCCCTGCCTTATACCTTAAAAAACCTCAAAAAGCCCTGTATAATATAGGTGGAATTATTAAAAAGCAGCAAAGATCTTGGTTTCCTCTTTTACTTTTCAATTCAACTAAGTAATTCATATAGCTATCTACTGTGTTCACAGTTTGGTCATTAGTTTTATGTTAGGCTGCATCACATTAAATCCTATTTGTGTGCGACAGATAGATGTACTTTCAGTTATTTTGGTTTCCTATTTACTATTGTAGACATGTTGCAGGTCAGAATGGCTTGATTCATTTGTTGTTTTATACATAACATTTGTTTCTGAGACTTCGATATGGAGCTGAACTGGGCTCTATGTATTATTTGCCAGAAAGACACCTCTGAACCCCTGAGATGTCCCTTGCAGACACCTGGGACAAGTGGTGATAAATCCTTTCCGCAGCGGTTCCATGTTAGTGGAATGAGTGCCAGTGCTCTCCATAGTTTTGGGTCTTTCAAGAGGGGTCTAAAGTCATATCTGTTCAACATGCACTTAGTTCATTAAGCGCTTCTTATGCGTTATGGTTTATATTGTATTTTTGTATTTTCATTAGGCTGTTAATTGATGTTGTTTTTATTGATATTCTCTTTAATGTAGTCAGACCATATTGTTACTGTTATTATATTATTGATTGAATGGACATTATTGTTAATTATTGCTATTTTCCTTCATTTTCAACGTTTAATTCATTAGGCTATTGTCAACCTGTATGCATTTTGCGTATCGGGCATGCGTTTTCACATCAAAATACGCTAGTACGATTTGTTAATGTGGAAAATCGATTAGCCTACATGTAGGAGTGAGAAAGAGAGAGAAAGTGACGAGACCTAGTGAGAGAAAATGCTACACAGACTCACGTAAGAGAGAGAAAACTTTTTTCCCCACTGGGAAATGCTGGGAAATTGCACATTTAACGCTGAAATGTAAAAAAAAAAAAAATCTTTGTTTGGGATCCCCCCCAGAACGCCCCCCTATTATCAAAAAATAGTAATGAAGGCCTAACCGCTGAACGCACGGTCCGCCACTGGTAGATAGTAGTATACAGTTGATTTACAGAAGGTGGTTTAGAGTAATATGAATGAAATATAAAAATGTGCAGTTTATTAGCAGCAATTGGTTGGTTGTCACCGGGATGCAGAGCTAGAGTTCAGTAGGGTGACAGCCGCAGGAAAGAAGCTTCCTCTGAACCTGCTGGTTTGGGTGCGGGTTCGAGACCTGTACCACCTCCCGGAGGGGAGTAAGGTTAACAGTCTGTGGTTGGGGTGAGAACAGTCTTTGATGATGCTGCTGCGCCTTACACAAGCATTGCTTGCCCTGGATGGCCTCGATGGAGGGGAGTGACGAACTGGTGATGCGTTGGGTAGTTTTCACCACCCTCTGCAGTGCTTTTCGGTCGTAGGCAGAGCGGTTGCCATACCAAACTGTGACACAGTTGGTGAGGATGTTCTTGATGGTGCAGCGGTAGAAGTTCACCAGAATCTATGGAGACAGGTGGACCTTCTTTAGATGCTGGTGAGCCTTCGTGATCAGGGTAGAGGTGTTGAGGGTCCAAGAGAGGTCCTCAGAGATGTGGACACCTAGAAACTTGAACACTCCACCTCAGTCCCTTTGAGAATAGGGGTGTCTGTGCCAGCTTTAGACTTCCTGAAGTCCACAAGGAGCTCTTTGGTCTTTTTGGTGTTCAGAGCCAGGTTGTTGTCAGTGCACCACGATGTAAGGTGCTGGACCTCCTCCCTGTAGACCATTTCATCGTTGTTGCTGATGAGACAAATCACCGTAGTGTCGTCTGCAAACTTGACGATGGTGTTAGAGCTATGTACAGGTGTACAGTCGTAGGTGAAGAAGGAGTAGAGGAGAGGGCTCACCACACATCCCTGTAGTACACCAGTGTTCAGGGTGATGGTTGAGGAGGTGTGGTTGGTTTGTGTTGGTCAGGAGGTCCAGAATCCAGTTACAGAGGGAGGAATTGATCTCTCTGAGTTTGGTGATCAGTTAATGTGGTAATCTTCTGACCTCAAACACACACACACACACACACACACACACACAGCCTATATATCTAGATAGATATAAGTTAATAAATAGGTATGTAGGTACACTCGGCCAAATTGCCAAGTCTGTAGATGGGGGATTATTCAAGTCACTGTGCACAAGCTGATTAACAAGGTTACGTAGACACAGCTGTTGTTGCTCAATCGTGTCTGTGCACTTAGTACAACATATGGATATCCATATGCCGTCAGCTAGTCCATCAATTATTACACAAAAAACTGAATACATTCCACAAATGAAGTCATGCACAATGGGAAGTTTGGAACCTGGAAGAATGAATGTTATACTTTAAACAGCTGTTCTAAACTTCTTCAGCCTCAGAAGCACCTTGATTGTACAGCTGACAAAGGTTGCTCGGTTTTAAAGAACACTTGAGTGCAGCGTTGGAATGACTATCTAGATATTTTTTGCCAAGCTTAGCATGGCCACCTTTGGTAGATTTTTGTTGAATTTTCTAGATTAAGAAGGAAACCTTGTGCACAGATTGGTATGTTTCTATATTTATAGATTAATTTCTTTGTTATAGATAGATAGATAGATAGATAGATAGATACTTTATTGATCCCCAGGGGAAATTCAAGCTAGGTGTGCTATGTCTGTTTAAACTGTTCGATTTGTTCCATGCACTTCTGCCATTTGTACACAACATGATCACAGAAGTGTCTTCTGGGGGTATGCGTTTTGTATGTGTTTGTTGTGTTGGATTTCCTTTGAATTTGTCAGCAGTGATGGGTTTAGTCTGCCATTAGCACAGATAATGCTTTCTGTAGATCACAGCCTAGCATCTAGTCTATATTTAAACACCTACCCCGAGTGGCTTTGCTGTAGAAGAGGCTTAAGTGGTGAAGAGCTGTGTGGGACATATGTGATGTTTTTAATGACGAGAATGCCTGCATGCATACACTCACTTTAATTGTTTTGGTTGGAGCTCTTTGTAAATTTTAAATAGGACTAAGCATACTTGAAATTGGAAAATCAAAAGCACATGAGCAGCTGCCGACATGGAATTGGGAATGTATTTATTTCTCCTTTGAGCCCCATCAGCCCTTTACACAATTTTTCAAAAGAAAGAGAGAAAAAGGAACAAACTGTTGAAGGAAAGAAGAGGCAAGTCTGGCTATGTTTATGCGCTTTCTATCCTCACTGTGGAAGCTAAATGCAAGAGAAACTGTGCCTTCTTGGTTAACCAGGAACGACAAGAAGCATTGGAAGGAGTCACAGATTTTTGTATAGTTTTATATGTTTCTGTGAAGAAAATATGGGAATAGGCAGTTCCTTTGCACCACCAAGATCAGACCAAATCTTTACTATAAGGTATGTTAATTTATAGCTGGCAGATACCGCATTGTTGAGTATTGAGCAGACACTTTCATCCAGAGAAACTTACATTAGAATAACAATTGATATTAGTTAACATTGTACTGAAACAATATTTATAGGTTTTAAAATAGTTCTGGCATGTTCTTATTGTTTACAGCATATAAAGAGTTTTACGTTTAGTTCATCTTCATTGTTTATTCTCTTTTCAGTTTTTACAGAATATGACCTCCTCCCTGATGAATTGGAAAACATTTTAAATGACATGACAGAATTGATATTCAAGTGTAGATGTTATATTATTTGACATAATAGTTTCTCTTCAATCAAAATGGGAATTGGGATGATAAAGCATGTTCGAAGACAGTTTGTGGTATCCATAAATGTGTTCTATTTTATTTGTTATAGTTCACATTCAAATGTTTGGTAACAGATTGCCCATGTGTACATTTTCATATGGTGAATTCAGCTTTTTTCTGCTTGCATGTGCATTGACAGAGTGAGTCTAGCACCAAGACAAAATCTGTCAAGGATTATCCTTAAAGGCATCTTTCAAGGAGTGAAGGTTGTTCGTGGACCTGACTGGGACTGGGGAAATCAAGATGGTGAGTTTTGTTTTTGAGAAAGCAGACATTTCATCAAGATTGCAGGACATATTTGATGTTTTTCATACAAATTGAAAAAAATGAAAATTACGAAAATGAAGAAGTGTATTTGCATATAGAGTAAAGCATTGTAAATGCACTGTAAAAGCATTGTAAATGTTGATAGTATGCAAAGCCACATTTACTTTTGTAACATTTACTTCACATTATAAAAAAACGTTGAAGACTCATCTGTTCAGCTTACATTGAATTAATGAATTTTAGAGTTATGGTTTGTATATTTATGGTTGTGTTTATTGTCATTATTGATTATATTGTTATTGTTATTGTTATTATCATTATTGGTATTACTGTTATTACTATTTTTTGCATACCAACTTTAAAAAGAAAAAAAAAAACTGTAATGTTCACATTCTGTAAGTTGCTTTGGACCAAAGTGTCTGCTAAATACTATAACCATAACCATATAACCATAACTTTAACTTTATCTAATGATGTATCTGTGTAGCACGCCAAACAGAGTGGCACAATCTGTAACTATTTACACTGTATAGTGATGATTGCTTAGGGAACAATAATGCTACCTACAACAGTCTTGTCTTTGTCTCCCAGAAATGAATCAGCTTTTATTTAGAGGTTATTTAGGCTATGTTCACACATAGCTGGGTATTTTTAAAAATGGATATTTTCCCTCCTACATATATTTTAAATAATTCTGTCAACGTGGGAACACGGCAAAAACAGATGTAAAAGGCTGCCAAGAACACGTCAATTAAACAGATGTTGTCCAATTGCAAGCCTGAAAACATTTTGAACAAAGAAGGAAACATCATATCACAATTTTTTTGTATGGACGAAAGGCTAAAAATCTCTATACCAAAATATCTCTCTACCAGCCTACGGGTAAGGGCATCAGCCTTAAGTCTGACCTTTTTCTCCTAAACCCCCTTTAGGAGAAATAAGGAGCAAAATAATAAGTTTGCAAAAAGGCAATAGAACCAGAGCAGTCAGTGGCAATTGCAGAATACCATACTGTAAAACATATGTTGCCCAGACAGCCCCTCTCAGTGAAAGGGGCAAAAGTCTGGAATTCTAGATCATCTGAAATGTATTTCAAACTTTTCCACTTTTAAAAGACTCACCAAATCCTAGTTAATCCAGCAATAATCTTGCACTCATGTCTAGCTCCATGTTTCTTTTCTTATTTTTACTATTTGCATTTTATCTTTCATTTCTCTCTTGTGTTCTTTTTGCCTTCTTTTTAAGTTTTAAAGTATATTTGTTTTATTACTATATCTATCTCTTTTTACTGCATACAAAAATCCATTCTAGGGACAAGTGTGTAAATAAGCATTAGCTATAAACACTATGGTATGCATCATATAGCTTGTTTTCAGTTTATAATGTACACTGTATCTGTCCCTATTAAATAAACTCTAATAGTAATAATAATAATAATAATAATAATAATAATAGCAAGAGACTATTTTAAGATTGTAGGAAATTGGACGTGGACTGAGACAAAAGGAAGGCTATATTTTTGGAGAGGAGGAGCAATGGTGAATATCTTATAGTAATGTTGAATTGAGCTCAATTGTGTCTAGGCAGAATGGACAGAGACGAGAGGAGCAGCGGTAACGTCACCGACTGACAATCGGTCGACCTGGGTTTGATTCCCGCCGTTGCGAGTCTGTGTCACTTTGGATAAAAGCGTCTATTAAATATTAGTCAACTTCAACTTTAACTTTAAAATAAAGTTTTCTCACGGTACAGTCATAAAGCATTGCAATGTTATTGTATAAGCCCTTACAGTTTGAGGTACCAGAAGCATAGCCTAATAAAGCATTTACCTCTGATAATGGCACTGTTGATATCTATGCATCATGTCAAATTATGTTTATTCACCAAATGATCTTTATGGACCTATATGTGACTTTATGTAAGCTTTCTAAATAATAGGTGTGACAGAGCTGTAAGGGCTCAATGCAAAAACTGCTTATCTAACAAAATCTAACCAAGTGTTATTATCTTATATCAAGATAAAAAAAAAAACTAGTTGGTATTGTTTTCAGTATAAAGAGACTTACCTAGCGCTTTCTTGTGAAATCATTTGACTTAATTAAAAAAAAAGACTTATTTTAAGACATCTCATCTTGAAAACAAGCAAATTTGTCTGCCAGTGCGTTAAGCAAATTTGTCCTAAAAACAAGCAAATTTGTCTGCCAGTGCGTTGAGCAAATTTGTCTTGATAAGACTCCTTAAAATAAGTTAAAATCTTCTTAAATTAAGTCAAAATGATCTTTTGAGAGGGCACTAGGTAAGTCTTTTCATACTAAAAACAATACCAAAAAGATTTTTTAATCTTAAAATAAGCTCAATAACACTTGGTTAGAATTCATTTTTTGCAGTGCTTATAACACTCTATGAGTGCAGTCATGCCTATTTAAATAGTCTTATAATAGACTAAGTCAGCCATTGTAATGCTTTTATATGTTTTATATGCATTTATGAATGTTTATTTGATATATGTAATGATTTCTGGGAACGGGGTTCATAGAGAGCTGCAGTTTGTTTATTTTTTTCAAAAGTAGAATTGTTTATTTAGAAGTAGAATTATTTAAGGTTCATTTGAAGTTGATAAGATATTTAAAGCTCAGAGATATATGAAGGTGCTATGCCATTTAGAGCTTTGTAGGTAATTAACAACCTTAAATTCAATTCTATAGAAAACAGCAGTGGTGGTTCTGGACCAATTTTACTGCAGGGGCCAGTGTTTTGATCAGAGGAGCATATTCAGCCCAGGACGAAAGAGGCAAAGACAGTCTTTAAGCGTTCAAAACTTTTAGGCTACTTATCTCATTTTCTGAATGTATTATCACAATACAATATAAATGCATGGCTCTCAAGTTTCAGCTCAGCTTGGGGTGAAATTTTTCCCCTGGGGGAGGAGGAGGGGATACCACTTTTATATTTTGTATTGATCTAGTGGGTCATTAGACATTAGATCATTTTTATAAGCAAAAGTGGGTCATTAGATGCCATGTCTTCCATTTACATGATAACATGTATGCATACTTTTAGATGTGCCTGTGTTTTTCTGACAGTGACGTGTGTCTGCAGGGACAGAGAGAGATAGAGAGATATAAGAGGTATATACTTTAAATAATAACATCATGGATAGCCTACACATTATCTTTAAATCACCTGAATAGCATTCAACAGGAGCTGTTATGTCCTCACTATCTCTTACTTGAGAAGGCCTATCTTCTTTTCCTGACATCTTTTGGTGGCTCTTCTTCCTCCATCTCACACATGATATACAATGTCTGTTTTTTGAGCTGTTGAATTTTTAAAAGTATTAAAAACTCCACTGGTGTTAGTTTACTTAATAAATAGGCTATTTTATGTCAAAATAGTAAACCTTCCATCATTGCTACATGTATGATAAATCATTCATACACTTGATGCAACATAATCAGAGGTTAGTTGGCCATTGAGCATGACTCCTAAGCAGAGATGTAAAAGTCTGGTCACGTATAGTCCTACCATGTATTGTTTCTACCTGTGCCCTTAACACAGGTGATTTCACTAATTAGCTCATCTACCTGGCTCAGAAGTTGTGCCAATTAGAATCAGCTAGTGAATGGTAGGAGTAAATATGTGGCAGAACTTTTACTTTCTGAAGTCTGGCTTTTACATCTCTGCTCCTAAGTTCTCACTACTTTGGTAGGAGCAAGAGATAAGAAGTCAATGTTGATGTTAATATCACTGTATAGTTGATTTGGCTGGGAGGACCAGCAGTTCGGTCTTTAAGCGGTTTAGCTGAAGGTATTGTGCCTTCATCCATGAAGATTATGGGTGTGTTCGAAACGGGAGACAGCTGCCTACTGCCTCCCTCCCTACATAGAGAGCTGTCTCACTAGACATGACTTTGGATTAAATGCATCTTTTAAAATGAGTAGCACTCTAGAATCTTTGGTTAACACTACGGTATGGCGTTAGCAAAGGCCTGACGTTAAACTAAATTAGCTTACGTAAGCTAGCAGGCTAACGGTATAAATTAGTTTCACGGCGGCAGATATATCAGACCAGACGCTATTAATGGTTACAACAATGGCATAATCAGATAGTAAATTGTTTATTTCTAATCTGTAATCTACAAATCTAAGCAAAATAAGGTCACACAAATGACATTTTAAACAGATTCAGCAGCCATTACCAATGTCATCCGCCATGATTGTTTACCTTTCACAGCTGTTTCAGACGTTGCCGCAAGGGATTATGGGTAGGAGGGAGCATGAAGTCTGCATTGATGCTGCCTTCAAAAATGACCGTTATTTGGGAATTCTAAGATATCTTAAAAGGCAGCAGAATTTGTTTTTTCGGTTTCGAACCGCAATTGCTGCCTTGCTCCCCAGTTAGATATCTTAAAAGGCAGCAACTTTACCCGTTTCGAACACACCCTATGTCTGAGAGATATTCAGAGATTGTTGCAGAGACTGAGGGGTCATATACATAGCATAGTTAGGTGGTGTAAATAGCAAGGAGCAAGCCCTAGCACCGAGCCCTGGGGCACTTCTGTGATGAGGTAGTGAGATGCGGATGGCTGTCCTAGCCAGGACATGTTGAACAAGCGCCCTGTGAGGTCGGATTCTCTCCTGGGGGCAGTTCAGCGAAAAGAGGAGGCGTGTTCCGGCGCAAACGTTCCCTGGTGCTATTTTGCAGATTCAGAAAACAATTCCGCCACAGACCACTAAAACCTATTCTAAAGTCAGTGGCGCATTATTCAGATGTTATTTTAAGGGTGCATGCATGGCCACAGGGGCACCTGCAGGACTGAATGAATGCTATGCACACCCATCTACAGACATCCCTGTGCACGCACTGAAACATTCAAAGCATTGATAATATTTGTCCGTTTCCCGGTTTCGTTTGTGCGTTGGTCACCTAAAAAGTAGCCATATACCACATCCACATGCAATATCTTTACAACAACGCCTAATAAAGATCTATTCATTTGGACAACTTTATACAGCCCTATAAAGGCTAAAGTTACCTTTAGTTTTGTCCCAATTTACGGTTGTGTATGGCTTTAAACATCGTGTTAGCTTTAACATCAGCCTATAATCATTATTCCAGCTGTAACGCTAATGTTTTGACAAACACCACAATTTTGCCTACCTTGCCCATCTGAAATAACTCCTAGCTTTGCTGCCTCCATCCTTTCGTTGGTTTCAAAAACGTTTTATATCCATGATGGCCTTGAAGTCTTGAGTTAGTGAATTAGCTTAAATCAGTTTATTGTGTGCAGCAACCATAGATAGTCAAAGAAAGTAGCAAGTAGCCTACAATTTCTGTAATTGCTGCGTCTGTGCGTTGTTATTCTCTCTACACTGCAAAAACTGCTTATCTAACAAAATCTAGTGTTATTAATCTTATATCAAGATAAAAAAAAAGAGTATAAAGTATAAAGAGACTTACCTAGCACTTTCTTGTGAAATCATTTGACTTAATTAAAAAAAAAAACGACTTATTTTAAGACATCTCATCTTGAAAACAAGCAAATTTGTCTGCCAGTGCGTTAAGCAAATTTGTCCTAAAAACAAGCAAATTTGTCTGCCAGTGCGTTGAGCAAATTTGTCTTGATAAGACTCCTTAAAATAAGTTAAAGTCTTCTTAAATTAAGTCAAAATGATCTTTTGAGAGGGCGCTAGGTAAGTCTTTTCATACTAAAAACAATACCAAAAAGATTTTTTAATCTTAATATAAGATCATTAACACTTGGTTAGAATTCATTTTTTGCAGTGCAAATCTGAGGTGCTATATGAGTTTCTCTACCAAATGTGATGCTTTTATCATAAAGTGATCAATTATTATGAACATTTGAGCTTCATTAAGGTATATGAATAGTCACAGAGGTCAAGCACCCTATTTACCTATTTATTCTTCAACATGGTAAAATAATGTAAATAGTAGTGTAGTGTATTGACCTTGGTAAGTCAGGAAATTGGTTTATAAAACAGGCACAGAAAATCACAATATTTACAGTTACAACCTTTTCGAACTCTCAAAGGGAGAGTACAAAAAGATATACAATGGTTATTACACTGTTAAAAATAATTCTGTAAGGAATGATGTGATGCTGAGTCACAGCATCACACTCTTCTCAAACTCCTATTTGCTTTCAGAAGGCTGATAGGCTGCAGAGAAATGCTCAAAAACTCCAGAGACATTCAGTGAATGTAGGCTACACTGTGCATGCAGTTAGCTTGCAAGGTTTAAGCAAGTTTTGGAAATGAAAGAAAATGACAGATGTTTCAAATTACCGCAACAATATCTATTGATCCAGTGATATTTGTGCTTAGTTGGTGCATAGGCTAACTATAGGCTAACATGAATAACCCACTCCTAGTGAATTATTCTAAGGGTGTCAGACTGGGTAATGCATATCGCATAGAGAAGAGAAGGGTACATATCCTCTTATCTAACTAGATGGCAAATAAGCAAATTCCCCTAAAAGTTTGCTCTGTTCAGCATTCAAATTAGGGCCCATGATGAGAGTTTGGCCAAGAGGCCATGGTTTATGAAGTTCAATACAGCAAATTGCATTTTGAAAGGTTGGTAACCATTGTTGTGTGCATTTTTGTAATGGATGTCACAACCACCTTCTAAAACAGAATATTTGGTGCCTGTCAGGTGGTGTGATTTTAAACTGTTCCTACTGATCCTGTGGCATTTTGGGTTTGTGCAACTTTTAGATACTAATTTGCATTTTTTACTTGACATAATTATTTGACTTTATATTTGTTGCAGCTGAGTGGATACTCTTCAGTGTCATCCACTTTTCACCTGTCTAATTTCAACCCCACTTCTCACCAAGACACACTGTTTTCTGATATAGTTTCTGCTTCTGCAAGTTTTCTTTTCAAGTGTGTGTTTGTGCATATGTATGGATATTATGTGTGTTTGCACATGTGTGTTTGTGGGTACGCAAACCATCAGGAGGAGAGGGGAAGATTGGCAAGGTGGTGGACATCCGTGGGTGGGACACAGAGTCTGGTCGTAGCGTAGCCAGTGTCACTTGGTCCAATGGTACCACCAATGTGTACCGGATGGGCCACAAGGGCAAAGTGGACCTAAAGTACGTCTCTGATGTTCAGGGTGGATTCTACTACAAAGAGCACCTTCCAAATCTAGGTAATATGGAAAAATATTTGTTCATATGGTGAATTTTAATTACTTATTACCTGAGTTCTCGTCAGCCCACAGTTTGTTTTTGCTCCTGTGCTTGGACTTTGTGCGTCTCCAGGTGAACATGCAGAATTACAAAGGCAGGAGAGTACAGATGGGCATGTCTTCCAGCAAGGAGACAAAGTCAAATGTCTCCTGGAAGTGGACATCCTTAAACAAATGCAGGAAGGACATGGAGGGTGGAACCCCAAAATGGCAGAGGTACTTACACCTAACTTCTAGTTTAAGAATAAATATTTCTAGCAAGTTGGCAAGTTTGGTGAGACTGAAAGTCACCTTTAAACAGAGCCCTCAAAGAGTCTTGGTGGTGACTTTTTTGAGTCCTTGTGAGCTCCTTTTGCGTTCCCACACAAGGACAGTCATGTAAATAGAAAATAGGAGAGGTCCAAGTACCACTCCCTGAGGTATATTTGTGGAGATATGGGGAGATTTTGACATATGTCTCTGCCAAGACACACTGAATGGACATTCACTTATGTATGATTAAAACAAAAATGCTTTCCCTTTCCGTAATTTCCCAACTATTAGCTGCTGTTTATACATTGATTTCGCAAAATGTCTTCAGCTACAAGGTAAATACATGGGGGCAGTTAATATGGTATTACTATGGTTTTGTTTTTTTTAACTTGCATAAAACACTGTCCTTTGGTTTATACAGAATGCGGCTAATACACAGGAAATTGTTGTAAATTTGAGTGTAGAGTTTTGATTTGATTTGATCTATTTAATTGTATCAAGAATGCCTTACACATACAAAGACATCAGATACAATCGAGGATGAAAAAAAAACACAATAAAGTCCAGGACTTATTTCCATTGTGGTCCTCAACACATAACACCAGGACAGAACAAGACACTCACAGAGTGTGTGATAATCAATAACATAACAAAACACATTTTTCTTAAATAAATAAAAATGAAAAATACCTATTCAGCTACCCTCGCTAGTTACCAGGCCTTGATTCTCTTTTTAAAAAAGTTCAGGCTGGAAATGTCTTTAATTTGTCTGTCTAACTTGTTCCACTGAACAATCTTAAATTTATAAGGACACAGATCTGCTATGCTGCTACGAGTGCAAATATTGTGTGTGTCCTTTACCTTAGTAATAATATAATAATAATAGTAGTAAAAATTGGGACACTACCAAACACCATTTTATGGATCATGGTCTTATGACATAACAGGACAAGACTCAACAGGGAGCCAGTTGAGCTCAGATTGTGACCAACCTACAGTATATGAGACCTATATGAGACTGAAGTAGAATAAGGGGACAATACAGACTGATAGTAGTCATAGGGTTCTCTGGATTTACGACTAGGAGTCACTAGGAGTTTATTCATTTAAAGGGGGAATCCAAACCATGCTAGGGTCTAGTTTTGGATGATAACAAGTGTACAGCAAATGTCGCGATGCAAATGTTACAAACATTTCCCAATCGATAGTTGCCAGACTCTATTCACTTTGTGAAAGAGTCTGGATATTTCCAGGCTAGCACTGCATTAAAACCAGACCTGTTTCTGTAAGGAAAATCATTGTATGGGCTCTGGTAAACCTCTGATAACCATCTCTTATGTATGAGCACAGTTTGATACTCAGTTCACCAATGCTAGTCAGACTTTACGACGCAAAAGGAGAAAATGTATTTAGAGGTGATACAAAAATACCACCGTCTTATCTGGGCCTGAGCCGGTTTAAAATTAACTGAGGTAAAGTGGAAAAAGGTTCTGTGGTGAGATCAGCAAACATTTGTCATTATTTTTGGAAATCATGGACTCCTCTGGGCTAAAGTAGAGAGGGCCTATAGGGCTCAGCCAAAACCCAGCATCTATGACAGTGTGGAGGTGCATTAATGCCTACAGCCTGGGCATCCTGGGTACATCTGGCTAGGCACAATCAATTCTGAATGATGTATCCCTAACGGAATCCATGTCTTCGCCAAAAATGACAAAATACAATGTTATATAATGCAAATGAACGGCAAATTCTGAAATATAGCCTGAAATGAGATGTTATTATCATTGAGACAACAGGGGTATACAAAAAAATTCTGATTGTAGCTTACAGCAGCCGACTATTTAGGTTAAATTTATAACGTTGTGGACGGCCACCAAGCGTCTTCTGCCCCACGGCTGCGCGCGCATCTAGTTTTGTTGGTAAACGAGAAACCTGTGTATACTGCCATCCAGGCAATGTATTTTAGGGGAAGACCTTGAATATTTCAGTAAAACAATGCAATACAGTATTTCTCCATAAAGGAAGAGTTGTTGAGCAACTGAAATCCTATATCGGGCAGGAATGGGACAATATTTCATTCTCATATCTCAAGCAACTGGTCTCCTCAGTTCCTAAACATTTATAGAATATTGTTAAATGAAGAGGTGAAGCAGCACAGTGGTAAACATGCCCCCGTCCAACTTTTTTTTTAAACATGTTGCCAGCATCAAATGCAAATGTATATATTAAATCAGATTATCAAAATAATCTGGTGCGTTAGATATTTTCGCTGGTCGGCCTGTTTGGGTCTCTTATTGCCAAGCCAATTTGATGAACGGCATATTGTATAGTTAATGCATCAAGACTACTACTATGCACTAATGGCCTATGCAGATTACACAATTTTTTTGTGTTCCATGATGGTCTTTTACGATTGACAAGATTGTGTAGCCTACCTATCGTAGCCTTCTCGACGCGTGTTGTCATAGTGTCAGTGTCAACACGGAAGTCTTAAGAGATTCCCCAAAAATTCTGACATGCTAAACTTTTGGTCGTGGAGTCGTGGAGCGTCGCAACCAATGAATCACGGGTCGTAAGATGCTTCAGTTTCTGAACTTCTGAAGTTGACTTGAAGAAGAGTTTGTAGTCTACTGTATGATTTTTAAAAGTTTCATGGATTTCATCAAGAAACAGTGTCACTTTTAAGGAAGTTAAGTACTGAGAACTTTCTTGTTTGTGCACTGACCCACCGGTGCTAGTGTGTAGCATGATGTTGCTTGGTATTAAATTAGCTGAATATGTGTCATCCATATTGGAGCACACTGCAAAAACTGCTTATCTAACAAAATCTAACCAAGTATTATTAATTTTATATCAAGACTTACCTCAGATGTTTTAATCTTAATATAAGATCAATAACACTTGGTTAGAATTAATTTTTTGCAGTGCACCCAATGTAACAATTAGTGCTGTCAGTTAAATGCGTTATTAACGGCGTTAACGCAAACCCATTTTAATGGCGTCAATTTTTTTATCACGAGATTAACGTTCTTTTTGGCCTAGCAAACTTTGTAGTTTTTTCACATGCTGTTGCAACAACTAGTAACGTTAGAAAAACTACAACACCACACCGGATCTAGCTAGACAGGAAACAAAACAATAGGCATGCGCAGACACTTGTTAGGGCTTGTAAGCCGGCCAAAGAGTAGTAGGCTAACACATCGCGTGCTGCCAAAGGTGTTTTATTTTACACAGTCACTTGTTCTGTTATCAACAATCCTCTTTCACTGCTACCCTTTTGACCCTTTCTTGTCTTCAAACTGCCACAGACACTTCCTAGCAAAGATTCTAAGAACTTTGCTTCCTACTGTAGTAGGCTTCTGCCTAGTCTTCCTCCTGTAGTCATAATAAACACCAATGCAGTTCTGAACTCCCGGTCGGCTGAATGGTGCTTTAAATCCGTTTAAATCGCGGTGCACTCTGCTTTCGACATTCAATTACATTAGATTCCATTCTTCTCAATACAACTCCGCACACCAGTATCTTATTTTGCCGCCGTGTAAATCACGATTCAGTTCTATTTGGTCGGCGCCGATCCATAAAATCCATTGTTTATCCAGTGTTAAAAACTTTGGCACTGATGTGTGTGCACTATAGACTGTAGTCTATAAAATAGCAGTGCACTCATGCCGGTGCTGGTGTCGGCTTAGTCAACATGGAATTAAAATATCACTGAAGCACTTCAAATTTAAGCTTTAATCTAGCCTATAAGATAAACATTGTTTACACTCACACTGTTACGTAAACTGAACATGGGAATATGGACTAGGCTATTTCTGTTTGTTATATGCACTTCATTGAAATGTGCTTTAGGCCTAGGCTACATTTTGCACACTTGTGCATATTTCTCAATATGAAAAGTTCCTTATTTTCAACTGAACACAAAGATAATGGCATGCACTTCTGCTGTAGCATTTATTTCAGTTTGTATCAGCTATATTTCTGAATAATAAATTGTGTTGCCTCAGGTCTGCTGCACATCTTTTGAAATTTGATTTGAAATAATCAAATAGACCTACGTCTTAAAGTTAAGTTAATGAAGTAACTTGCTTGGTTTTCATTGAATCCCAATCAAGATACACTAGTAATAATTGCTTTATATTGTTAATATGGACTTCAGAATTCATTCTTCAGTTCAGAAATAATATCATTTATCATGGGATAAAATAAGATTAATTGCGATTAACTTTAGAAATTAGATAGATAGATAGATAGATAGATAGATAAATTCAGTGTTTAATCACGATTATTTAGTAACAATATAATTTAATATAAACATAAACAAAATCCATTATTTCTTTTATATTATGAACTTATTTATTTATTATTTATTTATTGTTGTTAAATATGTCTGTAAGAGATATACCTGTGTTTGGATTTACAGTACATTAGCAGAATCGGAACCATCCACAGGATCACAGAAAGGGGTGATGTCCGTGTGCAGTATACCAATAATATTCGCTGGACATATCACCCTGGGGCTCTTACCAAGGTGAGATCCTTTGTTTTAACAATTCATTACTAATAGTTAGTTAACTGTTGTTGTCCTTTAATAACATTAACTAACTGTTAACATGTAAGTGTTAATAAGCAGCGTGTTAATGCTTGTTAATGGTGTATAAGACAAAGAAATGGATAACTAATACGCTTATAAGACCTTTCTTACCTATTTGTAGTACATTTTGCAGCCCCCCAATCTAAAGCGAGGACCATGTAGCCTATAGTTCCACAAGCCCAACCTTCTATCTCTATATATCTACTGTATCTATCTATCTAACTCAGTTAAGCTGTGAGAAATGCACCTTCAAAATTGCTGCAGCAAGCAGGCATCGAACCCCGGTCTCCTGCGTCAAAGAGTGGCTACTTACTGAGCTACATTCCTATCTGTAGTATTGGTGAAATTGTTCATGTTGATTCTATATTCCGATAATGTTCTATATCATACCAGTTATGGATAAATGTTTTGTTTTTTATTCAGTCATTCGAACATTATTGTGGTAAGTGTTGCTTTCACCACGTTAAAGTTTGTTTCACTTTGCCAATGAGTTCAACTAATAGACACATGCAAATGCGTGTAGGCTATACTCTGCTAGGTTTTAGTAAAGCATGGTTTATTGGAATAACGGTTTCATACTGTCAAATGCATTCTCAATTAAATGGAGTAACGTAGTTAGATCTGCTGCAATGGAGATACTATGTATACATAGTATGTTACATCGATGTAACAAGCTGTTGACATTGTAAACGTTCTCTAATAAGAGTTTAAAGCAGTTTGCAGTAGCCTAAAGTTAACCACAACGTTGTCTATCGCTGGAACAAAATAGCGAGCGGCCTATGATAACCTAATTAAATGCTCGGCAGGCTGGATTAAAGTGTGTGGCTGGCCGGATGTATGATAAACTAATGCTTGGCGGGCCGGATTAAAGTGTGTGGCAGGCTGCAGTTTAAAGGGAATGACATTCTCATTGGTGACTGATTTAAGAAATCTAGGAACGCTTTGTTGCACCATCCGCCCGATGTTTGATAACGAAAACACTCCCAACGTGGACTGGACATCCTACTAAATTAATATATATATTATAATTAATAAGCTTTTGGCTAGTGGCCGTGTGTTTTTGACCACGATAATAGGGTTCATAGTGCGTTGTGGACATTATCAATTTTTACGGACTTTTCCTAGACGATTGATCTGATTCATGTCAAAGTTGGTACATATGATGCCAAGATGTTGTTGATTTTAAATTGTGAAGCTTTTTTTGATATGATGTAATTTGACAAATTGGCGAAACTATGAATTTTAATACCCTGCCACATAAACAATAAATGTGTCATAAATTCACCATGCATTGCTTGAAATGTTTTAAATGTCACAGGTTATTGAATACCATGGTACTGATGATATTCATATGCCTGTGAGGGACCGAGGCGACCACCCCACGTTTAGGGAGGTGCGCCACTGGATTAGGTGGTGTTGAGGGAAGGCAGGAGACAGCAGTTCCATACAAAAATATAATTTATTTTGTCCATAAGCAAACGGGCAGATCCAGGACCACAATTGGGGTCCAAAACATGAAATACAGGGTTCTTCAGTCAACAAACATGTACCATGCCATTAAACTAGGCACCCGGAACCTACTCTTTGAGGCTCCCTGTCCAAACAAGGCGACCTTGTAACTTTGGACCTCACACTCAAACCTTGCCTCACAACAAGCAAGGTTAACTTAATATTAAACAAACAAACAAACTGTATGACTTACCTGATTTCTGGACCTCAAGCTCTTTCGCGTGTCTCCCTGGTTCTCCTGTGTTTCCAGTCTATTGTCTAGTCTCTCTCCTGTGTGAAATAAGCCTGCCTTTAAATAGGCTAGGCAATTACCCAATTAAATCTTGGGCTAAACCATTATAGGGCATGGGAGGGTGGGGGTCTATACCATTAACCCAATCACAGTTAAAATTAACAGCTTGTTCCCAAAACAGTAGACAGGTGAAAAGGAGAGCGCTCCTTTTCCACATGCCCATAATGCATATTTGGCATAGCGCCACCAACTGGAATGGCAATTACACTGATGTCACATGATCAATTTTAACATACTCCTCCTATCCTACACTTTGTCAGATTCATGTGAAATTTGGCAAACATGATGCCAAGATGTTGCTGATGTTAAATTGTGAGGGGATTTTTGATATGTTGTAATGTTGAAATAGCGAAATAATGAATAATGAATGAATGAATGTGTCATAAAGTCACAGTGCATTGAATGAATGGTCTGACATTTCTCAGGTTAATAGATATGGGGCGTGCCACGACAAAATGAGTCCAGTGTCCTGAAAACAAAAAAATGGGTTTATTGGATATTCATAATCCGCAGACTTTAGGGTTAAGGGTTTAAAAACAAGAGGTCATTTGTTCAATTTTGTTTATCCAACCCAGAGATATTGGCCAAAATGTGAAAGCTATCCTCATCTCAGCAAAAAAAAACAAGTTTTGAGAAAATCAGCTTCAAAGTTTGTGAAGTGTAAATGATCTTTGGCTACGGATTTCTTTGGAGAATGGACAACAGAGATTGACAGCGACAGCCAGGGTAGGAATTTCATGACGGCCGTTGCCCCTTGCGTTGGCCGTGATTCCCCTTTTGAAAATCAGAGGTTTACAGGCCACGGTGGCCTTGGTGCCCCCTTCTTTCAATATTCTGCTTTGTGTCCGACTAATAAAGCTAACAAAGCGATTTTTATTTAGCCTATGGCCTATCAAAATAATCTTAGCATTCACAGCGCACATTAATCTAGTCTTTTACGCAGTGGAGAAAGTGACAGCGCACCAAAGAAAGTATGTCCAAATTCACACATTCTTCTCAGTTGAACTACTCGCGAAGTAGCCTACTCATCACACAGACACAAGTCACATCACATGAAAGAGCTTTTCTCAGCTTTTAAACGATGTTAGCCGCTAATTGCTGTGGTAAACGGTTCGCAAGAAAAGTAAATAATATAATTCAATTTAATCATAAATTCTAAGTTCTGCGCCCATCTCCCTACCCATTCATCTCGGTGGAATACTTCACGAACCCTTCGTTCAACACATGACAAACCATATATCAGAATAAACAGCAGACCTTACTGAACACAAAGGTGTAAAGCAGTCCCCTTTACAGTTAGCCGTTCCAGAGTAATCCAGTTTTGAATTTGCAGCAAATTTCGACATGCATGGATGTCTCCAAATTTGGGCTTTAAGTTTTACAATGTGTTAAAATTGTTCTACATGATTTCATAACGGACCAAAAACAAAATAAATGTTACAAAAAACGCCTAGATATCGGTAAATATTAAAATCAGAGGACAGCTGACTAAGAGTTTGTGAAAGTAGCCTTAATGATCACAAAATGCTAAGCATGCATCTAGGCTATTTGAGATTCTTAAAGCTGAGCTGTGCTTAAATTGTTCAATACATGATTTCATAACAGGCCAAATATAAAATAAATGTCAAATATAGCCTAGATATCTGTAAATATTAGATGATCAGATAATTTACAGTTCTATGTAATATGTCATGTTTCATGTTTTTGTAATGTTTCATACAGTGATGCAGGTCTACTGCTGTGAATAGGCTAAATACAATTTTTATCATTTTTATAGCCTACTACTGTATAGTTAACTTTGGCCTTGGTGCCCTGACATGTGGCCTTTGTGCCCCCCACCAAATATGCCCAACTGAAGGCAAAGTTGCCTTGCCCCTTGTTGGATTCTCTGGTTGTTGCGTTGTGTTTTAGTTCTAATGTCTGTATTGAAGATGGTCAATAAAGCTTGACGGCGGGATCAGGATCGGCGATTAGATGATGATTTATTGTAGATGGTACAACAATGAATAACAGAACACAGGCTAAGTCTCAAACAGTAAAACTGTGCAGAGTCTAACAGTTTATGGTTGTTATTAGAAGCGGCTGCTGAGCCTTCCGACAGAAGATGCTCCTTGGGTTGCTTCCTCGATCCGTCTCCCTGTCAAAACCTAAGACAAAGCCTGTTATACTAAAACATACAAACGTCAATCATGCCAACGTGGCAGGTGCCAACCAGTGTACAAAACCCGGCCCTGGCCAGATGGAGATACTAGCCCGGATAGGCTGACATGCTGTCTCCCTCGGCCCATGTTATCACTGATGTTCCTCGGATGTTCCTAAACATCGGCCTGTATGACCTTCCTGCTGGTACACAGGCCTAAGGCACAGTTATGTACAATAATATGGACCTCTCCCTGTTGTATACTACACACAGAAGTAACATATGAACACATCAGAATACAGTAAGAATACCCCAGAATTCTACACCCTAAAATGGTGAAATTCCAAGCCTGGTGACAGCAACAGCAAAGAAAACGAGCAATCAGATGGGACGTGTTCAGATGCTGATGAAGATATAGTCCTACCCGTCATTTCAACTGAACCAGCTGCCAACATTCAGAATCTCTATTGTTTAATCCGAAAAGATCAGAACTACACAGTGCAGCTTCTAAATGCTCCATTCGCGCAGGCGGTAAAACTCGTGAATTAGTAGCCTATAACTTGTGAGGTAGCCTATAATGTTCAATCATGTTTTTGTTTTTAAATAGACTGCCAACTCCAAAACAAATTGAATCGGATCAATCAGGTGCAATTTGAGCGAGGAATCTGGTCAGCAACAACTGTTTAGGTGGCTGTTTCTTCTGCTAAATCTCTTGGCTAAATTAGAAAATTTCTTCAGAATAAGTTGTTAGTAGCCTATTTATGATGACTTCTTAAAGAGGTCAAAAGCCAAAACACGAAGTTATTAGACCAAATAAAACGGAAACTTTCCTGTTCTCACGTAGCCTACAGCAAGCGTCTGAACGAGGAAGAAAAACAGCAACTTTTTGGTTACACTTTACTTGACAGTATCGACATAAGAGTGACATGACGCTGTCATGAACATGTCATAAACAAGTCATAAACGTTTATGACATAACGCTTCTGTTATTAAGTGACATTCGGTTTTTGTCCTAACAAGTTAGGGTTGAAATATTCACAGGAATCCCTAGAAATTGAACATTCAAGCGTAACTTTCGGCAAAATGCATCCTATGGTGTTTTTGTGAATGTACCCGAGTCAAACTTCGTTTAAAAGCATAATTACGTCTGAAGCGCCACTTTTAAGCATGTCCGTGTTGTCGTTTTCGGGTCAAATGGCCTTTTGAATGGGAATCTTAGGGGCACTACTATTTTGATACATGATCGCGTCAAAATCACTATTTTTAAAACACTAAGAAGGCTTGACACAACATGAAACTTTGATCGAAGTATCATCAGTGTCTCTACACATTAACTCGAGCATTGAGAACATTGTTTGTGTACACATAGTTTACTAAAAAGGTTTTGGACAACTCACTCCTTGACTGGCAAGATGGCGGCAAGCAGAAAAACCAAGTGAGTTGTTCAAAACCTTTCTTTTAGTAAACTCTGATACTCAAAATAGGGGAGGGGGAGGTGTAAGTGTAAAGATATAACAAAATATTAGTTAATATAAATCTGATGATCCACATGCTCAAACTGCAAACCTAGTCTAGCACCACCAGCTGACCAAACAGAAAGTGTGCCTAATTAATGTGTGTGGTATAGCGCCACCAACTGGCAATAGGATTTTTTAAATTTATTTTCGATATTGATATCAGATTCATTAGATTAATTCAGTTTAGGTGCATGTCAACTGTTATCTGCATTGCACTGCATATCACAAAATGTATGTACAGTGGGCAGTGCTTCGACTTGGCCAGCTTCCCTCGCAGTCCGCGTGCGGGATCACACGGTATCACGCAATTTTAATTTGTATTTTTCCAGTGACGCTGCAACGACGCTGCAACAAACCAAACAACCGGCAGATGTCTCAAGTGAGCAGGGTCTCTCGTAAAAAGAAATGGAGCCTGGAAAACCCTACATAGACTTCACTACAGACTTTAACAGACTGGTTTAGAAATAATTTAATAGCCAGAAATATGCCTGCCCTGCCCTAGTAAAGAAATATTTGGTTAGTGAAAAAAATTGTTTGGCGAGTGAATCCCGTTTGCAGCCGTAGAAGAAACGCAGGACAAATTAAACATTCTAAACAATAAATGACATTGACTTGCCATATCCTGACTCAGAAAAAAAACATCTTCTTGCTTTTTGCCGCAAACTCAGCAATGAAATCATAGGCCAGCTTGCAGGTAGCCTACGTCTTTTTCATTTCATAGAAAGGCGGATGGATGCAACCGCGAGGACGGCAATGAATTGTTAACAGACATGAACCAAGACATATTAGCCCAGCAGCAATCTATATAAAATAACACATACTTGAAGTACCATTCATGATATGTTGAAGTCGTGGGAAGTTTACATAATTTAAGCTGTAGGATGTTTCATTCGTCCCCCTTAAATAACTCTTGAACGGTTTTGTTCAGAGCTATACATGCAACTGCTTTCGACAAAGGACAGATGTACAGCGGGGAAAATAAGTATTGAACACTTCAACATTTTTTTCAGTAAGAATACTTCCAATGAGGCTATTTGCATGAATTTTTCACCAGACATTAGTATTAACTCAGATAATCCACCCATATAAAAAAATCCAAACATTAAAGTCCATAGGTAGAGTTATGTGTAATAAAGTGGAATGACACAGGAAAACAATATTGAACACGGCTGCTGAAATTTCTTAAATACTTTGGGGAAAATCCTTTATTTGTAATGACAGCTTCAAGGCATTTCCTGTATGATGAAACTAATCAGTTACAGTGTTCTGGTGTGATTTTGGCCCATTCTTTTAAACTGATAGTCCTTTAATATTAAATATATTCCAGGGGTTTTTCTTGTGAATCCTGATCTTTAGTCAACTTCCAAAACTGTTCAATTGGATTGAAGTCAGGGCCTTGATTTCCTTTCTCTGAAACCAATTGAGAGTTTTCTTTGCTGAATGGTTTGGATCATTGTCCTGCTGGAAGGTCTAGCCATGTCTCATCCTCATTGTCCTGGTGGATGGCAAGATTCTCCCAGAACAAAATGACTCCATTCATCATTCCTTCAACTGTATGAAGTCTGCCAGTACCATAAGATGATAAACAGCCCACACCATAATGCCACCACCACCAAACCTCACTGGTGGTAGGGTATTTTTAGGGTGATGCACAGTGCCATTTCTTCTCCAAATATGGTGTGTAGTATGACATCCGAAAAAGTTCAATTTTGCTCTCGCCTGACCAGCATACATTCTCTCAGTATTTCATAGGATTGTCCAAATGTTGTGTAGCAAACTTTCAACGAGCTTTGACATGTTTTTCTTCAGCAATAGAGTCATGCGGCATGAAGGGGCATAGAGGCCATGGCGGTGGAGTACATTACCTATGATTTTCTCTGTAACAATTGTACCAAGTCTTTATGGAGCTTTCTCTGAGTGGTCCTTGGCTCTTGGGCTACTCTTCTGACTATCCTTCTGACTTCCTGGTCAGAAATCTGCAAAGAGATTCTGTGCATGGCCAGTTGATGATGCAGTAATGTTCCTTCCACTTGCAGATAATGGCTCCAATACTGCTTGCTGGATGCTTCTGAAGTTTTGATGTGCATCTGTAACCAGTTCCATTGATATGTTTTGCAACAATAAGGTTGCAAAGGTCTTGGGAGAGCTCTTTGCTTTTACCCATCATGAAATGTTTCTTGTGTGACACCTTGGTAACAAAAACCTTTTTATAGCCCACCAGTATGTACTAACCCAGATTATATCAATTTACACAGATAGGAGAGATTATTTCTCTAACTACTTATAGATTCCAGTTTGTTCTTGGCCATTCCTTGCCTTTATGTACTTTATGTTTTTCTTAGCGTGTTCAATACTTTTTCCCTGTGCCATTCCACTTTTTTAGTCATAACTCTACTTTTAGACATTAATGTTTGGATTTTTATATATGTGTGGATTTAATGTCTGGTGAAAATTTCATGTGAATAGCCTCACTGGAAGTATACTTACTGAAAAAAATATTGACGTGTTCAATACTTATTTTCCCCGCTGTATGTTGCTAGTGACAAAATATTTTAGTGTTTTACGATGTCTTTGTCATGGGGAAGTGTTTTTCCCCATGCATTTATTCTAGGCTACTGTCAGTGACTGCCGCGAGAGAAGCGGGTTCTGTGTTGCGTTCATTTCAGTGACTGACGCGAGAGAAGCGGGGTCTGTGTTGTGTTGCGTTGCGTTCATTTATTTTGATTGGGCATGCCCTGCCGTGCCGTCCACAGCTCTTCAGTTCCGACAAAGCCGAAATTACTAATTTTGAAACAATGAGTGCAAATCACAACTCTGTGACAGTTTAAAAGAAGTCGAGAGGACTCCTAACTCACAGACCTATTCACAAACCGGTTTTGTGGCATTTCGCCATGTTTTGAAATCCTATGCGGCTACAGGAGCTTCCAATCCTGAGGAAGCAATTTTGCATTGTAGGCATAACTAACATGCAATAACGCCACCAACAACAACCAAAACTAGGCTACTCATTGTCAACATGTAAATTCAATGTAACATTATTGTGAATCAAATTAAAATGATCTCTTTTGCAAACGTAGGCATAGGCATAGTAACAGATTCATTTAATAATGTTACAAAGATACTACATCAATCCGTATGTTTCATTAGGCTACTAAGCTATTTGTTTTGCCTTACTCTTGATTCACTTAGGCTAGGCCTTTTTATTCAGTTATTCATCATCTTCCGTCCTTGTGTAGCGCACGCATTCTGTCACCTGTCACCTACCACTCATCGTAAGGGAGGTGTTTGGAATCATTCCCGCGTTACACAATCATCAGCCAATCAAGGTGGTCACTTCAGTCAAGCTCGTGCATGAGTAATAACGTCATCCATAGCATCGAAGACTCACTCACTCTTAGTCAAAGATTCTAGAGCGCTCAGCTCCAGAATCTGTTCAGGAGTTGTCATTTTTCCTTACTAAGAGTAGGTCTGAAAGGCTTTGTGAATAACATAATAAGAGAAACTCCTAGCTAAAATCTTTTATTGCTATTTAGGAGTAGCCTACTCCTAGTGGTAAGATAAAAGGCTTTGTGAATATGGCCCCTGGTGTCTAACCCAATGCATAGCCCATTTACACAAAATAATGGTCGAATATTAGGCTACTGATGATCATTGTTATTTAAGAACATGCAGTGCGCGTAGGGCACCAAAAACATCTTGCTCGTAAAAAATCATCATACCGCACATTGTGGCGGGTCTGTTATTTAACCTACTTACTGTAGGCTGCGCAAACCACAGGCCTTTATTTTGGGCAAGCCTGCATTCGAGGCAGGCCTTCTGTTGAAGAATTTTATATAAAGCCTGCGCTAACAGTAATCCTCCTGCCCCCGATACCACAGCTGTGGATAGTGTGGAATGTTCAAGTAATAACACAATCCAATGTGTGTCTCAATTGTCCCCCGCTGACCACCTCACACATTTCTCTAGATTTTGCAACGACCTTACATGACACAATGCCATAAAATGCCAGTTTTTAGGACACAGAATAATGTTTGTAATGATACCAGTTAGGCCTACGTTCAACAGTAACATAAGTGTAATGAGCTATTCATTGTCGAAGGTGCATGGTGAAGTGAAATTCTTACTTTGGAAAACAAACATTTGCCGATATCATTGGATAGGATTTTAACTATCTCTATGCTACTCACCAAAATGTAGGCATGGGAACATGATGAAGTATCCTACTGTCGTGTGTTAAATTGGTGGAGCCAGTGGTTTTCAAACATTATGCGTGACTCGGACATCTAACAAAATGCAACAGACTCGTATCGTCCTCGCATTCGCAAAATGAGGACATACAGACTGCTCAGATAACAGGTGTACCTCCAGTTATGCACGGTTTTAGTCAAGTCATTTAAATGTGCTGGTGAAACAGTTGTGTACTCTATTGTTATTAATCCCCTATTCACCCACGCCGTCAATTCTGTGGCGCAGTGCGTTAAGGCCAGCTGATGACAGCCGCAGTTACGCAGCAGTCATCAGTCCCCTGTCCAAGAGTTCGAATCTGGGTTAAGCGTAGTTCGCTTTTGGGAAATGCACCCCTGATGTCTGATGTGTGATCAGTGGAATATGGGGAGGAAGTGGCAGTGTTTTTTTGTGTGTCTGCAGAAGTCAGCCAAATATGAATGTAATTCTGCGGCATAAAGCAGATGTATTTGTTTATTGTACAGAAAAATAAAAATGACATGTCAAGCAGTCAATTGACTACATTGCAGTCAAGAAGTAGGGCAAATTAAATTACGAAACTAAAACGTGGGTCATAGTTGTCTAAGCCTCTATTGCGTAGCCTGTTAAAAACGTCGCCAGATAGTATTAAATCACCAACAACATTGTTTTCTGCAGAAGCCTACCCAAGGCTACAGATTAATTCTGAACAGTTATTTCTCTAGAATAAATTAGCGTTTGCGATTGACAACGTTGTGATCAGTAGACTTTAACACTAACTTTGCAAAGTTAACTTGAATGCATCAATTTTGAACAAAGTTGTGTAGGCAACACCGCGCCCAACACTGACAATAACGTAGAAAGCAAATTTAGATATTTTTTCGTTTTGTGGAGCGGCACCTGTAGGCTATCAAAAGCAGATTTCGATTTTCGTTACCACTGTGCAGCCAAGCCTTAAGCCATACCCAAGTAACCTAAATCGAGGTAATGTTTAATTATGCATGATTTATTTTGTTATTGAATTCGTAGGCTGCGATTCCTTTCGGCAACAATTATGTTTAAAGGTAGCCTCCTGCTTTTTCAGAAGGGCAGGCTACTGACAGAGCAATGTACAGTGGCAGAGCGACGCACAGTGGCTAAAAGTGGTACTAAAGTTTCACGTAGCTTCACGCCACGTAATGCGCGACTGAAGTGGCCATTTGAAAGTAATGCCCACTGTACATAAACAAATTACTTGGAAGCGTATCATGGTACCCTACATTTGTGTGGTGTAGCGCCACCTATTGACTACCATTGGAGTTAAATGTCACACCCAACACAAAGTGAGTAAGTGCTTCCAATGTATAAAACAAATAGCACACACATCAGACATGTGCATTTCACAAATGCACCACATGTGAGTGCATTGTTGGATTCTGAAATGTCACAGGTTGCGGACCACAGGTGCTCTGGCCCGTCATTGCCGCATGCGACTATATTTATCTGTTGAATTGTTCACAGAGTACTTATCACATATGAATCACACAGATATCACACGTAAGACCGGAACCTGAGCTTTCCCATGATATTAGCGGCTAGGTGTTGTGATAAACGGTTCGCGAGAAAATTAACGCTGGATATAAGGCAGATGCCTTTGTCCAAAGCGACACACAAATACAAAAACAACATAATATTTAAAATTTAACAGGGAACAGAGGAGAATAGCAATAATAAACAACAATATCAATTCAATCAATAGCCTAATAGAATAAACAATGCAAATGAGGGAAAAAGCAATAATAACCAATAATGTCCATTCAATCAATAATAATAATAAAAAAAATAAATAACAAAATCATATTTCCATCTGCACACAGCGCTTCGCCCATCTCCACACCCCTCGTGGTATATCTCACAAACACTTTAGTCAACACACAGCAAACTTAAACAGCAGACCTTACTGGATATGAAGCATTCCTCTGTACAGTAAGCCGACCCTGAGCAATCCAGTTTTGAAACTGCAGCAGATTTCTACATGTTATCCAACTTTGGGCTGAAATTCTAATATATTCTAATAGCAGACCAAAATAATGAACTTGCTTTCCAAATCAAATAATCAAAAGTTGGTCATGCCATGCACAGATCAACTGTGCTTTTGAATAGATATTTCTACTAGCATGCTTCAGGTGACATGGATGCATACACAAAGTATTTTTCCTTAATATAAAGGCTGACATAAGATATATGCAAGCATGATCACATCATACTTTCCCAGATATGGGTAGCCTAGACTATCTTGAAAACGATATAGCCTAGCATATGAAGAGATCTTTTCCAAAACTCTATAAATCCATTTTTGTTAACAGTAAGAGCTTCATCTTCTTATCAACACAAAAAATAAAACTTTTGCTAACTTGACGCAAGAGGGAGAAAGGGCTTTGATAAATATGCGAATCTTCACGCAATGTGGGTGAATGAATAGAGCGCTCTGGCTCAGTAGTCGGCATGTCAGGTCATCACAGTAATTTCCAGGGCTGTGGGGAAGGGACGCAGGGAGTGAGAAGTAAAGCGCTGCAGTCGTACAGTGCAGGCTGCTGGAGAGCACAGCAAAGAAAATATTCAAACAGCAATAGCATGCACTTTTTGAGATCACACTACAGTAATCAGCCCGGCCCCACCGGGAATCCTCCCAACTCTCCCGATTGTGCAGAATATTCTGGACAATGCTTGGGTGTTCGCATAGGCTATATAACAATATCATCCACCGTATTCAATAACGAGAATCTCACCATGGGTGTGTTCGAAACGGGAGACAGCTGCCTACTGCCTCCCTCCCTACATAGAGAGCTGTCTCACTAGACATGACTTTGGATTAAATGTATCTTTTAAAAATGAGCGTAGCACTCTAGAATCTTTGGTTAACACTACGGTATGACGTTAGCAAAGGCCTGACGTTAAACTAAATTAGCTTACATAAGCTAGCAGGCTAACGGTATAAATTAGTTTCACGGCCGGCAGATATATCAGACCAGACGCTATTAATGGTTACAACAATGGCATAATCAGATAGTAAATTGTTTATTTCTAATCTGTAATCTACAAATCTAAGCAAAATAAGGTCACACAAATGACATTTTAAACAGATTCAGCAGCCATTACCGATGTCATCCGCCATGTTTGTTTACCTTTCTCAGCTGTTTCAGACGTTGCCGCAAGGGATTGTGGGTAGGAGGGAGCATGAAGTGTGCATCGATGCTGCCTTCAAAAATGACCGTTATTTGGGAATTCTAAGATATCGTAAAAGGCAGTAGAATTTTTTTTTTTCGGTTTCGAACCGCACTTACTGCCTTGCTCCCCAGTTAGATATCTTAAACGGCAGCAACTTTACCCGTTTCGAACACACCCCATGTCTTAAACCGAGCTTAAAATAGAATTTGATTGAGTCGTGTAAATCAGCATAGCCTATTCTTGCCTCTCGTTTCATTTAGTTTTCATTATCTTGAAATAACATGATAATTTCATGTAATAACATGATAAATATCTTGTAAAAACGTGAAAATATCATATATTGAAATAACATGATATTTTCATGTTATAACGTGAAAATTTAATTATCTTGAAATAACGTGATCATTTCATGTAATAACGTGATAAATATCTTGTTAAAACGTGAAAAAGATATTGTTATAACAAGAAACTTTTCACGTAATTACGTGATACTGAGCCTTTTATTTTTTTTAGTGTGGCAGCAATACGCTTCCGTAGAATAACTTTGGACACCATTTTTCATAAAAATATCAAAAAAGATAAAAACGATTCTTTCTTGATTCCATGTTCTACCACATTGTCTAACAACCTTTTAGCATGTGGCAGTGCCATTTTCAGTCAGAACAAACATATTGGTGAAGAGAAAATTAACATTAAATCAATAATTGCCAGGGGTATTAATAATTTTGTTCTTAACTGTACAGTGGGTAGCCTACTATAAAATTACCCCCACCACCACCACCACCCCAGTTTTAGTGTGCCACCCCAAGATTTGCAATGGCCTCATCTGGCCACCCTTGTTTAAATTTTCTGGGGTCGCCACTGTTAACACATCACATGCTTACACATCACAAACTACAGAACTCACATAAAGTGAAATAAAAAAAAAACAAATATGCATTTTCTTAACTCTGTTTTTCCTGATTCACTGCAGGTGAACACATTTGGTGTGGGTGAGCTGGTACGAGTGTTGGAGGACGTTGAGAGCGTTAAGAGACTCCAGATTGGCCATGGTGAATGGACGGACAGCATGGCATCTGTATGTTAAACCCCTTCAACAAGGGCAAATCTCATTAAATCCTTGTTTTTTCCCCCTCAATTCTGCACAGCCACCTCCTTCCTAAATGTTAACCACAAATATCCTGAAGGGAGGTGTTTATATTTAGATTTCCTCATACAGTTAACTGTGTGATGAAAAGATTATTTTCATACTGTATATTTTAAGCTGATGTTAACAGAACTGCTAAATCAGTGTCTATTTGAAAGTACAGTGGAATCCACTTTTATTTGTTATTTGTATGGGTGGAAATGAGCCTACTAAACAGATTATCATACACAGTGATCATGGTTATAGAGATCAATCACTTATATGGATTCAAAAGCTTGGGTATAATATAAACGTAAATAATTAATTTATATTAAAGTAGTCCACTTACAGTGCTCACTTTGGGTCTTTTATACATGACTGTATGAAGACATTAAACTGGGATCTCTTTTCAACTGTAAGTTACTTTGATAGGCCTAGAGTATGTGGTATTTAAGGTGAACTATTAGCAGAAATGAAAGGCAGTGTTCAAAAGTGGGAAGTGTGGAAGGCAGTGCCAACTTTGACATATATCAGATGATTCATCTAGGAGAAGTGCATCAAAATTGATGATGTGTCAGAAATGTGTGAGAAAAAGATGCAGAAAGGACGTGACCGAAGCAAGCCAAGGATAGGCCTATAGGCCCGACTTTAATTGTACAATTTACAAAAGATTCACTGAACAAAAATGCTGATATGGTACATGAAAATGTAGCTAAAAATGTGGAGAATGCAATGCTATCAAGCATTTTGGGAGATGTGGAGTCACAAGCTGGCAGCAGATTAAATGCTCACGATAGAGAAAAAGACGGTTTTAAAAGGACGTGACCAAAGCTGAGGCTAGCCAGGCGATAGGCCTTTATGCCGATAGGCCTACAGTGGGCAGTGCTTCGACTTGGCCAGCTTCACTCGCGGTCCGCGGCGTGGGATCACGCCGGTATCCAGCGACTTTAATTTGTATTTTTCCAGTGAGGCGGCTGCAACAAACCAAACAACCGGTAGATGGCTCAAGTGAGCAGGGTGTCTCGGAAAAAGAAATGGAGCCTGGAAAACCCTACACAGACTTCACTACAGACTTTAGCAGACTGGTTTAGAAATAATTTAATAGCCAGAAATATGTCTGCCCTGCCCTAATAAAGAAATATTTGGTTAACTGCGAAAGTGAATCCCGTTTGCAGCCGTGAGAAAGAAACGTGGGACAAATTAAACATTCTGGTTTCCTCCGAGGTGCAACGATGATAGACAGACATCATTTGGACAAAATATAGAGCATATTAACCTCCGTTGCTCAGCCAAATGCCTTCCTGTTACGTCCTGTTATCACTGAGTTACAGGCGATAAACGATTTTTGATGGTCACAAGTTTACTTTATTAGCAGTTTATTTTTTTGATTATTAAAGAGTGTTTTTCATTTAAAGGTTTGACTTCGTGCTTATTCAGTAGAGCATTTAGTGCTCTTCCCAATCCCAGACGTTCAAATTGCATGTTTGTTTGTTATGGATGCAACCGCGAGATAGTCTAGGCGTTTGACGGCAATGAGTTGTTAACAGACATGAACCAAGACATACTGTATAGCCCAGCAGCAATCTAGGGACTGTTCGTTATTTATTGAAAGGGCCACCGGAGGAATTTTGAGTGCTTCAGTCAAAAGTTGCATGACCCTCCCTTGCCTGCTAGAAATTGTTCAATGACCCTCCGACAGAATTGTTAAAAAAGACATGACCCTCCCCTGCCAATTGTCGCTGTCTTCCAGCTTCATTCCCTTGTCAATCTGGAATTTGTCAAATTGTGTCATTTGACAAATTCCAGATTGACAAGGGAATGGTAGAGCAATGTCTATGCTCAGCTTGCCTTTAAGAGCACAACTCCTTACATTTGTAAGGCTTTTGTTTTTAAGTCAGCAAGTTCCATGGCCATGTCACATCCATAACGTTTTATAGGAAAAGTTTATGCTACACATACAGTGTTGATGCGACAATGTCCATAGTGTCTGTGCAAAGCTGATTTATATCAATGTAAAGTGTGATGACCAAATTGTGCCCCTTTCTTACTTTTAAAACCTTTAATGGTGCGTTATGGATGTGACGTTATGGATGTTACATAATGTGAATTTACAAGACTGGAGACTTTATTTTACCTCAAAGCCGATAAAACGTCTGTTCTGGTGGCATGTCAGTTTCAACGCATTTCACCTTAGTGTTTACAATTGACATTTCAACGATTATTAGGTTGATCAAAACCACAGGGAGGCCTTGCCTAACCATTAGCAAAACAAACATAATATTAAAATACCTCCAGTGATTAGCCTAGCCATAGCCTATTTTCAAGTTGCCTCATAACGAAAATCTGAACGATTATCTTCCTGTAACTGTCATACTGTTGTTGTACAGTAACTGGATTATCGTGTTAGCTGGTGAAGATGGCTGACTTTGCAGCTGGAGTTAACATAGCAACCTCCTTCTGTTGCAGATCTGTTCAGCCTGCCGTTCACGTCTGCTTAACACAGTTTAATTTTAAATGTGACGCATTTATATGCCAGCATTTGAAGTGTCAGGTCCTCTGTAGCTAATACCCACAGAGTAACATAAGTAACGGCAGCAATAAACTAGATGTACCGCATAAGCGGTTACAAAATATGATCGCCTCTCAGTCCTGCATATTCTCTTCGCAAAAATAAATCACGCTTGTCAATTTGTCTCCATTTCCTACTCCTGCAACTCATGTGCATGTAAATGAGTGTGTGCATATGTGAGTTTGCTTTTGTTTATAAGTGTGTGTGTGTGTGTGTCTGTGTGTGTGCATGTGCGTATGCGTGCCTGCGTTTGTGTGTTTATGTGTGTGTGTGTGTGTGTGTGTGTGTGTGTGTTTGCATGCGCACATGCGTATGCATGCCTGTGTGTGTGTGTTTATGTGTCTGCATTCGTGTGTGTGTGTGTGTGTGTGTGTGTGTGTGCTTGCCTGTCTGTATGTGTTTATGTGTGTGTGTGTGCTTGCCTGTCTGTACAGTATGTGTGCGACTGTGTGTGTGCGTGTGTGTGTGTGTGTGTGTGTGTGAGAGTGTGTGTGTGTGTGCATGTACTTTATGTGTGCAAATCACAAATGAGTGGGTATGGGTTAGGTTGATGCGGGCTCTTGAGACTAACATACCATAAATATTTTGTCATCTTGGGTGCAACGGTTCAGGTAGGGCTAGTTATTTAAGGGAGTGGCCACTAAGTTTCATGTTCCCTGGTGTTTCAGTAACCCGGGAATCACTGACCAAAATTGATGACGGTAATAGAAAAAATATTTTTTTATATATTTTTATATTTTAAATTACTTGTTGTCCTGATTCTTCCTGTGTCTCTTAGTGGGCACTGAGGAAGCAATAATTTCATCGCTAGTTTTTCATGATTACTATTTCAATTGTTTCATATCAAAATTCACTACTTAATTATGTGTTTTATGTAGTTTGTCGAGGACTGGTTCAGACCGCGTCACATCCATAGCGATGAAACCGTCACATCCATAACGCCAGTTTTTCCTACATAATGCATTACGAAAATGACTCATAGTTTCAAAAACACACTTTTTGTGTTCATTCAAGTCTCCTCCATGCTACATACAGTATATCATAGTTTCGGCAGTTTCCTTCAAAATTCACAGAGTTTGTAGAAAACCTGTAATCTCTCACAAAAGTGTGTCCATTTCATGCCACATCCATAACGCTGATAAAATGACTTGTATTCTTAGGATGAAATTGATTATATGAAATTTGAGGATTTCTCAGTATTCAGAGGACAGAGGTTACATTAAAAGTTATGCAAATTAATTCACTGATACTAATTTTGCCCCCACTCTAAGGCATTTTGTTTACCAATATGAGTCCAATTGTCACATCCATAACGCTGGAACTGCCCACAAACAAACATGCAATGTGAACGTCTGGGATTGGGGAGAGCACTACTGTAAATGCTCTACTGAATAAGCACGAAGTCAAACCTTTAAATGAAAAACACTCTTTAATAATCAAAAAAAATAAAATAAACCGCTAATGAAGTAAACTTGTGACCATCAAAAATCGTTTATCGCTTGTAACTCTGTGGTAACAGGATGTAACAGGAAGGCATTTGGCTGAGCAACGGAGGTTAATATGCTCTATATTTTGTCCAAATGATGTCTGTCTATCATCGTTGCACTCAGAGAAAACCAGAATGTTTAATTTGTCCTGCGTTTTAATTTGTCCTGCGTTTTTTCTACGGCTGCAAACGTGATTCACTCGCAGTTAACCAAATATTTCTTTATTAGGGCAGGGTAGGCATATTTCTGGCTATTAAATTATTTCTAAACCAGTCTGCTAAAGTCTGTAGTGAAGTCTGTGTAGGGTTTTCCAGGCTCCATTTCTTTTTACGAGACACCCTGCTCACTAGAGCCATCTACCGGTTGTTTGGGTTGTTGCAGCGTCTCACTAGAAAAATACAAATTAAAGTCGCGTGATGCCGTGTGATCCCACGCGCGGACCGCGAGTGAAGCTGGCCAAGTCGAAGCACTGCCCACTGTAATGTGGGCAATTATCATACCTCCCTCGTCCTCCTCATCTCTCCTCACTGTTCCTTTCCCTCTGCCTCTGTTCAGGAAGAATTGTCTGATGTCCATCTCTGAATAGTTTATCAGAAGGCTATGTTTAGTTTTACAGTAGGACAGCAGAACTCTCTCTCCAGTATACTATAAATCATTATTAATTGTCCACATGTGTGCATGCAGCCTACACATGGTGTGAGTGTGTGTGTGAGGGAGAGAGCACAAGCTGGTAAACTGTTGCTAATTTTAGGCTACGACGCTAAGCATTGAAAAACAGATGCTAATTATGTGGGCAACATTCTCTAACAGCGATCAACTTGTCATTTTTTCTGTCAAACAAGTTGTGAATTTGTTGAAACATTAAAACAGGGGACGACTTACTCTGTGCTCAAAGTGATATGACGAACTCCAGCGGACGAAATACTCGGAAGAATCTTCTGAACAATTTTCATTGGTTGTTGCGTTCAATCTTACCCAGCTACAGAGGTGCTATTTCCTAATTGGCTATTATGGGCCCTTTCTATTTCCTTGCCTTTCTACTTCCTTTTTATTGGCTGGTAAGTGACAGGCTCGAGTCATGACTAAAGCAGGCACGGAGATGTGCTCACTCATGAATGTCGTTTCCAGGGAGAGCAGCGTTAGAATTTTACTGGGGCACTGGAGACTTTTACTAAGGCACGTGCCCCAGTGAATAAGGTCTAGTGACGCCCCTGACTAAGAGTAGGTCTGAAAGGCTTTGTGAATAACTTAATAAGAGAAACTCCTATAGCTAAAATCTTGTATTGCTATTTAGGAGTAGCCTACTCCTAGTGGTAAGATAAAAGTGAATATGACCCCTGGTGTCTAACCCAATGCATAGCCCATTTACACAAAATAATGGTCGAATATTAGGCTGATCATTGTTATTTAAGAACATGCAGGGCACCAAAAACATCTTGCTCGTAAAAAATCATCATACCGCACATTGTGGCGGGTCTGTTATTTAACCTACTTACTGTAGGCTGTGCAAACCACAGGCCTTTATTTTGGGCAAGCCTGCATTTGAGGCAGGCCTTCTGTTGAAGAATTTTATATAAAGCCTGTGCTAACAGTAATCCTCCTGCCCCCGATACCACAGCTGTGGATAGTGTGGAATGTTCAAGTAATAACACAGTCCAATGTGTGTCTCAATTGTCCCCCGCTGACCACCTCACACATTTCTCTAGATTTTGCAACGACCTTACATGACACAATGCCATAAAATGCCAGTTTTTAGGACACAGAATAATGTTTGTAATGATACCAGTTGGGCCTACGTTCAACAGTAACATAAGTGTAATGAGCTATTCATTGTCGAAGGTGCATGGTGAAGTGAAATTCTTACTTTGGAAAACAAACATTTGCCGATATCATTGGATAGGGAATAGGCCTACTTGTTTATTGTTTATGTAGCCTACAATGGCCAGTTCAGACAAAGCCGAAATGACTAATTTTGAAACATTTGTATGGTTATATTGCTTGACTTAAATCCCAGAGAGTAGGCTAGTCTACCGCACCCCACAGTGATGGGCCTAGCGGTCTTACGCGTTCAGTGTGGGGTATAAACAAGCTGAGAATTTATTGTCACGTCTGCCTGTCACAGACGTGGGGAGCTGAAGCTTGGGATACAGTTACTACAGTAACAGTATTTTATTTTACTTCTTATGGAATCATTTTTTTTTTCACTTGTATAAAGGCTTTGTTTGAATGCTGTTGGAACAAATAGTAGTTGATTATCAAGGCAACTTTCTGTTGCAATATGCTGTGTGTTCTGGACTGCAGATAACTTGTTAAGCCAGTGGTTCTCAAACTTTTTCTTTCATTCCCAACTTTGATCAAGGAGGCATTGACTGATGATAGTGGATATAACGTGTTATCCCGAGGCCTTTGCAAGTCAGCATCTCCGACGGTAGTCTACCCTATTAAAAATATAAGTTTTCGATGTCCCAAACGGAGAGCCATACTTTATTGTTTTAACAATCTCTATGCTACTCACCAAAATGTAGGCATGGGAACATGATGAAGTATCCAACTGTGGTGTGTTAAATTATTGTGATTACGAGCCAGTGGTTTTAAACATTATCGTGGCTTTCGGACATCTATGCAACAGACTCATATCGTCCCTCGCATTCGCAAAATGAGGACATACAGACTGCTCAGATAACAGGTGTACCTCCAGTTATGCACGGTTTTAGTCAAGTCATTTAAATGTGCTGGTGAAACAGTTGTGTACTCTATTGTTATTTATCCCTATTCACCCACGCCGTCAATTCTGTGGCGCAGTGCGTTAAGGCCGGCTGATGACAACCGCCGTTACTCAGCAGTTACAGTCCCCTGTCCAAGAGTTCGAATCTGGGTTAAGCCCATATTTTGAGAAATGCTGAATAGACCACAAACAATTTCAATTCTTCAACACGGTCACCGTTAGACTAGAGGGGAGAAAGAATGGGAAAAGATCTGGGCACAGTTCTTCCAGAGCTTCGTGCCAAGTAATAAGCGTTGAGTCGAGATGTTTGTGTGAATGAAACGAAGCGTATAGGCCATAGTGTGACATGCGTAAACCAATGGTGTAGAGATGACGACACAGGGTTTTATTTAAAAGAGCCTACGTTTGTAGGCAATTTATATTCACAATACTTAGGTCTACTAAAATAAATAGTATTTTATTTGTATTGGTTGTTTAGAGTAAAAAATAAATAAATATTTGGGTCGGTTCTAAATTGACAGGGCCGTTCGGGTTACGGCAAACGAAATATTTTTAAGGATGGCCTGGCAGTGTTTTTTTGCGCGTCTGCAGAAGTCAGCCAAATATTAATGTAATTCTGCGGCATAAAGCAGATGTATTTGTTTATTGTACAGAAAAATAAAAATGACATGTCAAGCAGTCAATTGACTACATTGCAGTCAAGAAGTAGGGCAAATTAATTTACGAAACCAAAACGTGGGTCATAGTTGTCTAAGCCTCTATTGAATAACAACATTGCAACAACATTGTTTTCTGCAGAAGCCTACCCAAGCCTACAGATTAATTCTGAACAGTTATTTCTCTACTGGCTCAATTATCACACCACTGTTTTGATTTTATGTGAGTTCGTTACCCCAACACTGACAATAATGTAGACAGCAAATTTCGATTTAATTTACCACCGTGTAGTCAAGCCTTAAGCCATACCCAAGTACCCTAAATCGAGGTAATGTTTAATTATGCATGATTTATTTTGTTATTGAATTCGTAGGCTGGGATTACTCTCGGCAAGTCTCCTGCTTTTTCAGAAGGGGCGGCAGGCAGAGCAATGTACAGTGGCAGAGCGACGCACAGTGGCTGAAAGTGGTACTAAAGCTTCACGCAGCTTCACGCCTCGTAATGCGTAATAATTGTAAAGCAATTTACAAAAGATTCACTGAACAAAAATGCTGATGTGGTACATGAAAATTTAGCTAAAAATGTGGACAATACAATGCTATCAAGCATTTTGGATGATGTGGAGAGACAAGCCGGCAGCAGATTAAATGCTCGAGAGAGAGAAAAAGATGCGGTTTTAAAAGGACGTCCAGACCGAAGCTGCAGCAAGCAGGTGATATTTAGAAATGTATTTAACAAAATCCAAGACAAAGAACAGACAGACTATGTAACTGGACACATTGAGGCCAAAAATATTGAGAATTATACAGGGAATGTTAATGAAGACGAAGGAGTGAATAGTGGCAAGAGGCAAGCCGAAGGCTGCTGACAAGGGCCCGACGTTAATTGTATAGTATAAGTATATAAGCATATATACTTTTTTGATCCTGTGAGGGAAATTTGGTCTCTGCATTTAACCCAGTCGGTGAATTAGTGAAACACAAACAGCACACAGAGAACACAGTGAGGGGTTAGGTGCCTTGCTCAAGGGCACTTCAGCCGTGGCCCACTGGTCGGGGCTCAAACCGGCAACCCTCCGGTTACAAGTCCAGAGTGCTAACCAGTAGGCCACAGCTGCCCCTAAAGCAATTTACAAAAGATTCACTGAACAAAAATGCTGGTACATGAAAATTTTGCTAAAAATGTGGAAAATGCAATGCAATCAAGCATTTTGGACGATATATTGGCACAAGCTGGCAGCAGAAAAAATGCTCTGCTGGCCATCTCCGAGAGAGCGAGAGAAAAAAAGATGCGCATTTAAAACCAGGGCCTAAATTTCAGCGTGGGATTGCGGTAATAAACGTTTAGCGATCAGAAACCGTCAGGAATTTTTCAAACACAGAAGCATGACAGCCTATAACACGAGAGAACATGGATGTGTTCTCCATTTGAGGAATGTTATAATCGATTGCGGACGTGAACAGACACAGACACGTAGCGCATAGTAGGCCTACTTTCACTTTCTGTGCGTAGCCTATTCATTACGTGAAAGATAATTAGTAGCAAAATAGCGATCAAATATTACATGGCAGTGAGTTTTGTTTTCAAATGTTTTCATGCATGTCTAGATGACGGGTGAGGAACGTTTAGTAGCGGCATACCGGTAGGCTATCAAAAGCAGAAAATGTTCAATTCGAGATTTAATTTATGTTTGGACTGTTTGATTATATTGCTAAATATCGGGACTGATGACCACTGAAATCTGTGGGGTATTTAATGGTTCATTATTAAGTTTCATGTATGAAAGAGTGGCGGGATTTCCATCCGCTTATTGCAAGATAAGGCATACGCAAGGGAAACCTTATTCCGTATAGCCAAAGAGGTCTAAAATAGGCTAAATTTAGTTATTTTCAAATTATGCATGATTTACTTTTTTATAAAATTCGTAGGCTGATGCCTGGCAGCAACAATTGTGTTTAAATGTAGGTTATGCTTCAGCCTCCAGCTCAGAAGGGGGCGGCATGCAACTGGTAGCTTGAGAGCCACGTGTTGGAGACCCATGGTGTAGGACAATGACTTTTAATTGGCAACAATATTAAACCAACCAACAATATAACATATTAAGAAGAGCTATTTTATGAGTTAAATTAAAACAAAATTATACTGGCTTTTATTTGTCCGAATCTGAGGCCCGGCTATAAATAGAATCCTGGCCATAATTTGAGGATTTAGGTATGCACGTGTGTTTCAGGCGCAAGCATTAATCTCTGTGCAAGTGCACAGGACTTGTGCATTTGAGAGCGCTCTCTTGCGGCTGTAGACAGTAATGTTTCATGTAGGGTTCTTGTCAGTTAATATAAATTAACATTTAAAAATATGTTCAATTATATAATTCTTTTCATATATAAGTAGCAGGACCAGCCAAACTATGAAAAAAAAGTGTGACTTATAGTCCGGAAAATACTGTAAACAAAAAACGCTGGAAGCGGAAGATTTACAAGGTATTACTAAATGGTTAGCTAACGCTTTACTATTATAATAAGTCATTAAGAAATTACTAAAAAGCTGTTTATAAGTCACACAAAACATATTGTTGATACTTAATAAATGATTTATAAGGAATTACTAAATGATTAGTTATACTTTCAGTAGCCATCAGATAACACTCATAGATTACTTACAAGTACTTTATAAGACACTTAAAATACATTCTATGCATTATGTAATTCATGCATAACATTAAAGAGTTTCTTTACCTTAACACTTTGGGCCAAAGCTTCCAAAAACAGTGTGGCATGCAGAGTTCCAGCAATCTAGATCATTGTTGATGATTTTTGTAGAGCCAAAGCGTATTCTTTGTTATAGTTATGGACACATACAATGGCTCGTTTGAAAGGTGAGACTTTTTTTTCTAGAAATGGAGACATAGCGTCTTCCATGAAATATGAAGCGTTGCCTGTAAAATTTCCAGGAAGTGACCTAACGAGACCTGACGAGACTGATAAACCCACGAAAATGGCCTGGTTTTGACCTGACGTGCATGTGTTACTGATTCGACCCAAAGAGGCAATCATCAAAAGCCGAGTTTTAAAATGTCCAGATAAAATGTCCAGATTGTGCGTTTTCATGAGTACTCAATCGTCATCTATTTCAGTTCTATTCATCATAGAGTTCCCAAAATTGCACATAAGGTATGTTAGAGTGTCTATTTTCTTATTTTTTTTAAAAAAAGCTAAAAACGCAATATTGCGTTTTTGCCACTAAATGCATGGGAACAGAAAACGCAATATTGCGTTTTTGGCACTCAAAGTGTTAAAACATTTCCAAAATCATTTTGATGGCACATAAACTCTTAAAAAGGGCAACGGCACCTCTGCCACACTTTGAGTGGGTTGCATTGCTTGTAATATAGACTAAGCAAGTAGCCGTAGCGGGTAGAAACACTGAAACCCTCCCACCACTAGTTATTGGCTAGCAATTAGCTTTCAATCTCACGGTTTTGGGTTTGTGGATATAGTTGTGCATAGTGCAAGGATATGTGAATTCAATTCATCATGTTTTCTATGTCATTAGATAAAATAAATGTTCGAACTAACAAGTCAAAGGACATCTTTCTGGGATCATAGGAGTATCTCACAATATGTTCATTGCTATGAGTATGGAAATGCACCATAGTTTATCTTTTATTTCTTTGCATTGTGCAGGCTACATTCACAAATACATTAGCCTACATAAACAGAATATAGAAACAGGAAAATATCTTGGATCCATTTTTTATTGCAACTGCAAGATTCTAACTTAAGGTAGGCTACAGTCAGTGACATGGTAACTCTATGTGACTTCTATTCTGTTGTGTTATATGTGACTGTCCGTTCTGCACACCCCTAATCAACATGACTCCTAGGTGCTAGGAGAAGCTAGGTTTAGCTGTGACATTCTCCTGGGTAACATATACTATCAACAGTTAATGCTATTTTGCACAGAAGAATCCGCATTTGAAAGCCTGGTCATGTTGGGCTACCAGTTGCCAGTTTGTGTGGCTAGTTATTTTGTCTACTTGGACTCTGCATAATGAAAAAGCTTTGTTTATCTGTTTCTTTGTTGGTGGCATAGCTGATCTACAAAGCACAAATGTGTACATGCTGAAGAGCAAAGGAAATATTTAAATATTCTGGCCTTTCTTGGGTTATGTATTCATACACAGCGTGTGTTTGTGTGTGTGTGGAGAGAGTCAAGCAGAATGTAGGATGGCCACTGGTGTGAATGATCACACTATATTCAATATTACTGATGACATCAAGGTGGTGGGGGCCCCCAAACCAAATAAATGTTTGAAAAAGTATCGAAGAAGTATCAAAATCGCAATTCTCGACTTGGTATCGGTATCAAAACAATAACTTTGGTATCGTGACACTAGTCTTTAGTGTAATAAAGTGTCCCAGAGTTGCATTTTATTGTGTTTTGTTATGATATATGATATATGTTATTGTTTTAACTTGAGGGTCTTTTTTTTCTCACATCAGGCCCTTGGGCAGGTGGGTAAGGTGTTGAAGGTATATGCTGATGGTGACCTGCGTGTGGCATTTGGCAGCCAAACATGGACATTTAATCCAGCATGCATTTGTGCCCAGCCTGTGGAAGTAAACGCCAATTTGATGACAACTGAGAACCCGAGTCAGTCAGGATGTAAGCACAGTTTGGGGAATGCACTTCCTTCTGTGATCTACATCATCTTTATTACACCTGTTCTAACACCTTTGCAGCTTTCTTTTCTAGTTTCATTTGGTTTTACATACATTATATTCAATAGCAAAGGCTAACTCATTTATGTATGTCTTCTGTGGTGTGTCATTTTCCTGTTGTGTAGCACTAAAGTGCATGCTTGTGTTATGGGCTAAGAGTCATGAAGAACTATAAAGTCATTAAAACACCTCTCCAGCTTCATGTTGTATTGTTTTTTTTTTTTTTTCTTGTTTTGTTTTGTTTTTTTGATGCACTTTCATTCAAATGTGTTACAGCTATTTGTATAACTGTACCTTTGTGTGAATCAAGGAAACATTTTTGGTTTACTCATTCTGTTGCTTGCTTTGTCAACATTTGTATACAACACTTGTATATACTTGTCAATGTTTAAAACAGCTTTCAATCTTACCATTTTATGTGTTATTTTGTGTTAATTTATACTTCTCTTCTCTTCCCCTTTTCATAATTTTCTGTACATAGGTGGTGTAACCTCTGTTCTAGAGAAACTGCTTTCCCAGTCTACAGAGCAAGACAACCCCAGCAGGCTTGTTATTGAGGCTGCACGAGGCAGTGCCACCAAAGTACAAGAGCTAGTTCAAAAATTCTCAGACAAGGTGAGCTCCATTGTTACATCTAATTCTAACGTCTAATACAAACAGCATGTGAAATCTGCAAATCACGTAAACTCATATTCAGTTTCAAAAAGACCATGGACAGCATATGAAATTATATCATTTTATGGAAAAAAAAAAAAAGAAAAAAAAACACTCCCTTTGAATTTGATGCCAGCGACACATCTCAAAAAAGTTGGAACAGAGGCATGTTTACGACTGTTTTGCATCACCTCCTCTTATAACAGTCTCTAAATATTTGGGAACTGAGTAGACTAGTTGCTGGAGTTTTGAGAATGTTGTCTCATTCTTGCTCAATTTGTTTGAACAGTACATCCATTGCAATACATTGAGATAGCAGTGTTCTATTGAGATGACTGGCTTCATATGTTATCCTAAAGTGTGTGAACTGTAAATAATCAGATAATGCTTTGGGTTATGGGTAAAAATAAAGAAAACATTTTATAAGAATATATTATGACCAGTATGTATTGACATACTGTGCTGAGAATGGCCAGTCCATTCCTAAAATAATCTCCATGCGATACGGAGGCCACCACTGCATATAATCTACCCTTAGAGATGAATAGCCTTGGGTGGCGAAGTACAATCTCACTGCAAAAAAATTTAATCTAACCAAGAGTTATTAATCTTATATTAAAATCAAAAAATCTATTTGGTATTGTTTTGAGTATGAAGAGACTTACCTAGCACTCTCTCGAAAGATCATTTAGACTTAATTTAAGAAGACTTTGACTTATTTTAAGGAGTCTTATCAAAACAAATTTACTCAACGCACTGGCAGATAAATTTGCTTGTTTTTAGGACAAATTTGCTTAACGCACTGGCAGACTAATTTCTTCAAAGAGGCCAAACTCTTATATTAAATCAAATGATTTTACGAGAAACAGGGTTCCCACGGGTCATGGAATTTCTGGAATATCATGGAAATATAGTAGTATAGTAAGTCATGGAAATTAATTTTTTTTGTTGTCAGGGAAAAGTCATGGGATTTTACATTTAACTTAAAGTGGGAACCCTGGAGAAGTTAGCCCTTCCCGTAAAATCATTTGACTTAATAAGAGTTTGACTTATTTTAAGATGTCTCATCATGAAAACAAGCAAATTCGGCTGCCAGTGCCTTGATCAAAGTCTTAAGACTCCTTAAAATAAGTCAAATATTTATAAAAGAGAGAGCACTAGGTAAGAAGGAATCCCTGAGCCTGCTGGTCCTGGTTCTGCAGAAGAGAAGGCTGCAGAAGGCAACAGCTGGAGAAGATCATTATTGGGATGGCTGGGGTGTTTAATGATTTAAACTGTTCAAAGATGTTCTCTAAACTACGGAGCTCATAGCCACATCTTCTGAGCTGTCTTCACGACCCTATGAATTGCTCTGCAGTTGTGAGCAGTGCAATTCCCATACCAGGCATATATGCATCCAGTTAGTATGCTTTCAATGGTGCTTCTGTAGAAGGAACAGATGTCATGCCAAATTTCTTGTGTCTCCTAAAGTGGAAGAGGCGTTGTTGTGACTTTTTTATAAAACTTCCTCTGTGTGTACGTACCATGTGAGGTCTTCTGTGATGTTAATGCCCAGGAACTTAAAACAGCTTACCCTCTCCACAGCAGCACCCTTGATTGTAATAGGGGCCAACTCTGCACCCCCCTTTCTGAAGTCCACTACCAACTGCTTTGTTTTGGCCACATTGAGTGATAGGTTGTACTCCTGGCACCACCGTGATAGGTCGTCCACCTCTCTCCTGTAGGCCGTTTCAATCCCATCAGTGATCAGGCCCACCACATTCTGGCATATGAGTTCTTATTTTCCAGATGGGTCAGGGTGCTGTGGAGTACATAAGGGATAATGTATTGTCCGCCGGTAATTATCAGAAAATAAGTCCCGACAGGGAGAACGGAACCCCGACGCGCAGCGGAGCCTGAAGGGACTTATTTTCTGATAATTACCGGCGGACAATACATTATCCCGCTTATTACACGGCTACTTGCCAAAACGAGAAAAGAAACCTAACACAATGAATCTTTAAAAATAATTTTGCTACCGTTTCGTGTCTTCCGCTTACAAAATAAATAGTTTGCCACACAGATAGAACTTGACAGTTTCAGGTGTTGCGTGGCAACGTCTTACTAGCTTACTTTCCCTTTCAATGAAATTCCATTGTAATAAGCGAACGGAATTCTTGCGGAGGGATATGAAAGACGTTAATCAACCCGTTGCCATTGACAGCGGTGATTATATACTTTGCCGGTGATTTATATAGATTTAACATAGGCCCGAACGAAGAGGGAGAGGTTGAAGATGTCTGTGAACACGCCTGCCAGCTCTGCTGCACATGTTCTGATCACCCTGCCATAAGGCTGAGATAGCTACTCCGCTTGGTCTCACCTTAAAGTCAGATATGGAATGAATGCCCTGTCAAACACTGTATGAATCATTGCCACTAAGCTGATTCTCAGTCTTTGTTTTGTATTCCCTCTTTGCTGACTTAATTGGAGATTATAGCGTGTCTCTTACTCCATCTCCTTATCACCTGAAGCAAAGGCGCTGTCCCTTGCAGTGAGGGCTGCTCTGACTGTACTGTTAATCCACGGTTTGCGGAGGGTAGAGTAGCAGTGATCCAAAGTGTTGTTACCAAGAGTTTTCATCTGGATATGCTGAACATATTTTGGAAGCACTTTCTTCAAAGATGCCTGGTTAAAGTCTCCCATTATGATGGAAGCTGTGGATGGTTATTTTTTTCATGTTGTTGATGGATTCATGCAGTTTTTCAGTGCTCACTCCATGTCAGCTTGTGGTGGAATGTAAACAGCTGTTATAACAATGGCCATAAACTCCCTCGGCAACCAGGATGCCCTGCACAACAGCATCAGGTAAGCAGAATAACTTCAGGGGATGAACACTTCCCGAGTTGCACCATGCGTCATTGATCAGAAAACAAACACCACCACCTTTCTTCTTCCCAGACAGCTCAACCGATCGGTCTGCTCGGAACACAGAGAAGCCTGAGGGGGCTATATCGTGATCTGATATGATAGGCGATAACCAAGTTTTAGTCGGAGAGATATAGCAGTCTCTTGATTCATGTTGGAAGGAGATCCTTGCCCAAAGCTCGCTTAGCTTGTTGTCCAGGGACTATACATTGGCTAGTAGTATGCTGGGAAGAAGAAGATGGTCTTCGCAGTCTGACAAGCACCCCAGATCTGCGCCCCCTTTTTCGTCGTCTTTCGTGTTTCTGCCAAGGTACTTCTCTGGTGTCAAGAGACGAGTACAGCTCTGATCGAGCACACAGAGAGTTGATGTGGATAAACGTATAAATGGGGTTGGTAATCATCGAGTCCCGAATTCCTATTAATGTTTCTCTGTTGTACTTGAAAACCAAAAGAAAACTTTTTGGTTGTGGACAAGGCAGCCACACTGCAAAAATGGCCCTCCAAAAATAAGTATTATTACAAATCTAAGCATACTTGTGCTTATAATAAGCATTTTTTTCTGCCAGTACGTTTGTCTTGACAAGACGTCTTAAAATAAGACAGGTTGCCAAATTGCTACTTCAGCTCATGAAATCTTGAAATAAGACTGAAAACATTGATTTCAAGTCTTCAAGTCATCCAGTCAATTCAAGATAAGATGGTTGTCGTTAAAAAGAGTACTTCTGAAGCATCAAATTACTTGAAACAAGAATCATTTGAGAGGCTAAATTACACCACAAGCTCTTACAGTGGGCATTGCTTTCAAATGGCCACTTCAGTCGTGCATTACGAGGCGTGAAGCTTTAGTACCACTTTCAGCCACTGTGCGTCGCTCTGCCACTGTACATCGCTCTGTCTGTAGCCTGACTGCCGCCCCTTCTGAAAAAGCAGGAGGCTAGGCTACCTTTAAACGTAATTGTTACCGAGAGGAATCCCAGCCTACAAATTTAATAACAAAATAAATCGTAATTAAACATTACCTCGATTAAGGCTACTTGGGTATGGCTTAAGGCTTGACTACACAGTGGTAGCGAAAAATCAAAAATCTGCTTTTGATAGCCTACGGTGCCGCTCCACAAAAGCGAAAAAATATCTTAATTTGCTGTCTATGTTATTGTCAGTGTTGGGGGAGTAGCATAACTTCATAAAATCAAAACAGTGTCTTAATTTGCCCTACTTCTTGACTGCAATGTAGTCAATTGACTGCTTGACATGTCATTTTTATTTTTCTGTACAATAAACAAATACATCTGCTTTATGCCGCAGAATTACATTCATATTTGGCTGACTGCAGACGCGCCACTTCCCTCCCCATATCCCAAGATTAAGATAGTAGCCTATACAAAAAGCACTTAATACTATCATGAAAAAAATCGTTAAAACGAATAGCTATTTGCAATTTGACAAAACACTGGTCCTCATTTTGCGAATCACGAGGACGATATGAGCCTGTTGCATTTAGTTAGATGTCCGAGTCACGCATAATGTTTGAAAACCACTGGCTCGTAATCACAATAATTTAACACAGACAGTTGGATAGCCTACTTCATCATGTCCCCATGCCTACATTTTTGTGACTAGCATAGAGATCGTTAAAAACAATAAAGTATGGCTCTCCGTTTGGGACATCGAAAACTTATATTTTTAATAGACTACCGTCGAAGATGCTGACTTGTAAAAGCCTCGGGATAACACGTTATCTCCACTATCATCAGTCATGCCCCTTGATCAAAGTGGGGAATGAAATAAAAGTTTGAGAACCACTGGCTTAACAAGTTACCTGCAGTCCAGAACACAGAATCTGTTGCAATATTCTGATGATCGGCGATGATATCGGCAAATGTTTGTTTTCCAAAGTAAGAATTTCACTTCACCATGCACCTTCGACAATGAATAGCTCATTAGAGTGCATGACAATGCAATCTACTGTTATCCGATTTCTTCTTATTACAGTGCATGAAAATGCACTGTACTGTTCTTGGAACTAAAATTTCCCCATTGACTTAACATTAGATTATGACATCACAATAGAGCAATTAGAATCTTATGCCAGGTGTTCAGGCCACCTGGAGCCACTGTCTCAGGCTTTAAGCATACAATATGGCTGTATTAAGACTGCAGATCCTGTTTAACTGCTTCCTGTGCCCACAACTGTTTCAAAATAAAAGTCCCTTTAAACTATCCAACTTTTTAACTGTTCAACTGTTATCAACTGTTCAACTGTTACTGTAACTGTTTGTCAACTATGACTCCCATCAACTGTATCCTCTGCCTTCAACTGTTTCAAAATAAAAGTCCTCACTAGCTAGTTAGTTAGTTAGCATCATTAGCATTTTTAGCATAGTTAGCATTTTAACAAAACTGTTAAAAACAATTAGCTAAGTTAGCTGAGTCACATGGTTAGCATAGTTAGTATGTTAACATTGTTAGCATAGTTAGCATGTTAGCATTTTTAGTAAAACTGCTACAAATGATTAGATAAGTTAGCTAAGTAATGTGATTAGCATAGTTAGCTTTTTAGCATAACTGCTAAAAATGATTAGCCAAGTTAGCTAAGTCACATGGTTAGCATAGTAGCATGTTAGTATTTTTTTCAAAACTGCTAGAAAACATGAGCTAAGTTAACTAAGTAACTTGGTCAAAATAATTAGCTTTGTTAGCATAACTGCTAGCAAACATTAGAGCCATTCCAACTGTCAGTTATCGTCAACTATCTATCTATATACAGCCTTTAAACTATTTGTCTACCAACACGCATTAAACTATCAGTATGTCAACAACCTTTAAACTATCTACATAGAACTTTTAAACTTTCAACATTCATTACAGTGCATGAAAATGCACTGTACTGTTCTTCCTAGGCTTCTTATTACAGTGCATGAAAATGCACTGTACTGTTCTTCCTAGGCTTCTTATTCTTATGCTTCTTCTTATTCTTATTCTTCTTCTAACGCACTTAATGCAGCTTCAACCATTTAACATAGAAACTTCATTCAAACTATGTTACGTAGGTCTTACTTAGGACATGGGTGCTATGTATTTTTCAGCTTTGTAACTTTTATACTTTTTAAACTATTAATTAAAAACTAATCAAAATTTCCCCATTGACTTAACATTATGATTATGACATCACAATACGGCCGTTAAGCAATTAGAATCCTATGGCAGGTGTTTGGGCCACCTGGACCAACTGCCAGTCTCAGGCTTAAAGCATACAAACTGGCCCTATTAAGACTACACATCCTGTTCAACTGCTTCCTCTGCCAAAAACTGTTTCAAAATAAAAGTCCTCACTACAATATTTTACTGTTAAACAATTTAACCCTTTAAACTACTGAACTTTTTAACTGTTTAGCCATTGTAACTGTTACTTGTCATCAACTATGACTCGTACCCACTGTAGCTAGTTAGCTAAGTTAGCTAACATGGTTAGCATAGTTAGCATGCTAACATGTTAGCATATTAGTTAGCATTTTTAGCAAAACTGCTAAAAATGATTAGCTAAGTTAGCTAAGTAACATGGTAAGCATAGTTAGCATGCTAGCATGTTAGCATGCTAGTTTGCATTTTTAACAAAACTGCTAAAAATGATTAGCTAAGTTATGGTTATGGTTATGGATTTAGCAGACGCTTTTGTCCAAAGCGACACATAAATACAAAACAACATAATAATATTTAAAATTGAACAGGGAACAGATTAAAATGTAGGTCAAATATAGTGAGGAGAATAGTTGTAGTACACAATAATATCAATTCAAGCAATAGCCTAATAAAAAGCAATGTAAAAAAGGGGAAAGGCAATAATAAAACAATAATGTCAATTCAATCAATAATATAAAAACAATGACATGCTAAGACTACATTAAGGAGAATATCAATAATAAACAATAATGTCAAATTAATTAACAGCCCAATTAAAATAAAACATTACATTACATTACATTACATTACATTTGGCTGACGCTTTTTTAACCAAAGCGACTAACAACATGGTAAACAGTAAGTGTTAGAACAATACTCACAATTTTAGGACAGTTTAAAAAAAAAAAAACATTAGAGTACAGTAAGAATAAGTCGTCGGTGAGTGCTGTTTTTAACAGTTACTTGTCAGTTTAAAACGGCTGGTGAGTGCTAGGATCAGTAAGACTTGTTGTAAGTGTTGCTATGAGAGTAGATGTTCTCTAAAGAGCTGGGTCTTCAGGAGTTTTTTGAAAGTGGAAAAGGATGTCCCTGCCCTTGTAGGAACTGGCAGTGTGTTCCACCAACTAGGAACAACAGATGAGAAAAGTTTGGATTGGCTTGAGCGTGCGGTGGTAGAGCTAGACGTCGTTAGATCAGAGGAGCCGCAGCGGTCTGGAGGTAGTGTAAGTCTGTATGAGGGCATTCAAGTAGGTGGGAGCAGAACCGGAGACTACTTTGTAGGCAAGCGTTAGAGACTTGAATTTGATGCGGGCCGCCATAGGTAGCCAGTGTAGCTGGATGAGCAGCGGGGTAACATGTGCCCTTTTGGGTTGGTTGTAGACCAGGCGCCGCGTTCTGGATCATCTGAAGTGGTTTCACTCGCGCAGGCTGGGAGACCTGTCAGGAGGGCATTGCAGTAGTCGAGTCGTGAGATGACTGTTGCCTGAACCAGAAGTTGGGTAGCATCTTGAGTCAAGTAAGTTCTGATTTTCCGTATGTTGTAGAGTGCGAAACGGCATGACCGGGCGACTGAGGCAACACGATCTGAGAAGTTTAGTTGGTTGTCGAGAACAACTCCTAGATTTCTTGCAGTCCTGGTCGGTGAAACAGACAGGGAGTCAAATTTGATGTTGATGTAAAACAACATTATATAAACCATAACACATAAGTGCTTAAACAACTAAGTATATGTTGAATAGGAATGTCTTTAGACCCCTCTTAAACGACCCAAAGCTACCACAGGAACGGAGAGCACTGGGCAGTTCATTCCACCAACATGGAACCACTGAAGAAAAGAGTCTGGAATTAGACCCAGTTTTCATGATTGGTCGACACAACATACGCTCACCAGAAGACCGCAGTGGGCGGTTGGGGATGTAAGGCTTGATTATTGAATTAAAATAACTAGGAGCAGATCTAGTTAGTGTCCTATAGGCCAAAGTGAGAGATTTAAATTTAATTCTGGCTACTATAGGGAGCCAATGGAGAGTAACTAGGAGAGGAGTTACATGTGTCCTCTTTGGCTGATTGAAGACCAGGCGTGCTCCAGCATTTTGAATCAGCTGTAATGATCTTGTTACACAAGCGGGTAAGCCAGCTAATAGTGAATTACAATAGTCCAGCTTAGAGATGACCATGGTCTGAACAAGAAGTTGTGTGGAATCTTGTGTCAGATAAGGTCTGATCTTCCTAATGTTGTAAAGCATAAACCGACATGATTTTGCAATAGAAGCTATATGCTCAGAGAAGTTAAGTCGGTCATCAATTACAACGCCCAAGTTTTAGATGCCCGATCTAGTTGGGGTCAGTGAAGTTGAGTCAAGCTGGATGTTAGTCTGTTGGGGAATAGCTGTTTTAGCTGGAAACACCAAAAACTCTGTTTTTGAGAGATTAAGCTGAAGGTGCCGATCTTTCATCCAGGCTGAAATATCCTTAAGGCATGCAGAAATCCGGTGGGAAACACTAGAGTCATCAGGTGGGAAAGACAGGTAAAGTTGAGTGTCGTCTGCATAACAGTGATAGTCAAATCCATGGGAGCGAATGGTATCACCTAAGGAAGTGGTGTAAATAGAGAAAAGCAAGGGTCCTAATACTGATCCCTGAGGCACACCTGTGGTGAGGTCATGAGACTTAGATACCTGTCCCTGCCAAGACACGTTGAAAGAACGCCCTTTAAGGTAAGATTCAAACCAGTCAAGAGCTTTTCCAGAAATTCCCAGTTCAGATAGTATAGATAGGAGAATGTCATGGTTAACAGTATCAAAGGCTGCAGATAAATCTAGTAGAATTAATACTGATGACTGAGCAGATGACTTAGCTACTCTCAATGCTTCAGTCACAGACAGAAGAGCAGTTTCAGTAGAATGACCACTCTTGAAACCAGACTGCATAGGGTCTAGTAGATTATTCTGATGAAGAAAGTCACAAACTTGCTAGAAGACCACTTTCTCCAAAACCTTTGACAAGAAAGGAAGAAGGGGAGACAGGTCTGTAGTTCTTCACCTCAGTTGGATTAAGTGTACTTTTCTTTAGCAGAGGTGAAACCCTAGCCTGTTTAAAAGAATAAGGAACTATTCCAGAACTGAGTGAAGCATTAAATACATGTGTGACTGCTGGTAGAACAGCCGGGTGAGATAGACTGTAGAAGAGTGGACCGGGACAGGATCTAATGGGCATGTTGTTGGACGACATCGCTGAAAACAATTGAGAGACTGCTTCCTCATCAAGAGGAGAGAAAGAGTCAAATGATGTGGTCATACTAACACAAGGCAAAGCCCTCCTTATAGGAGCATCAAACTGAGCACTTATTTTAGCAACTTTTTCAGTGAAAAATGTTGCAAAGTCATTTGCTGACAGTGAAGTAGTTGATGGTGGTGGTGGAGAATTGAGAAGAGATTTGAAAGTAGAAAAAAGTTTTCTACTGTCAGTGGCGCTCTCAATCTTGCTTTGATAGAATGCCTTTTTTGCAAGTGTAACAGTGGATGAAAAGGATGACAGCAAAGAATGGTAGTTACTAAGATCATTTCCATTTAAGTAAGATGGTTAGCATAGTTAGCATATTAGCATGCTAGTTAGCATAACTGCTAAAAATGATTAACTAAGTTAGCTAAGTAACATGGTTAGCATGATAGCATGTTAGCATGCTAGTTAGCATTTTTAGCAAAAGTGCTAAAAATGATTAGCTAAGTTAGCTAAGTCACATGGTTAGCATACTTAACATTTTAATATTGTTAGCATGCTAGTTAGGATAGTAATTTGGTTAGCATTATTATCTTTGTTAACATAGTTAGCATAACTGCTAGCAAACATTAGAGCCATTCCAAGTGTCAGTTATCGTCAACTATCTACCTAAATAATTTAACCATTTAAACTATCCACTTATTTAACTGTTCAGTCATTCCAACTATATTAAACCTCATCTACCTAGCAACCAATATAGTTTGTTTTTACTCTGTATGATATTTTACATCATATTTTTGCATTTTCATGCACTGTATTTCCTTCAGGAAATGCTTCTCTAGTTATTATTCTTCTTCTAACGCTTTTTCTACATTTAATTCGGCTTCAACCGTTTAATGTAGAAACTTCATTCAAACTGCGTTACGTAGGTCTTACTTAGGACAGGTGTGGAATGTATTTTTCATATTTGTAACTTTTATACTTTTTGAACTATTAATTCAAAACTATTAAAATGTTCCCCATAGACTTAACATTGGCGATTATGGCATCACAATAGAGCACTTAGAATCCTATGCCAAGTGTTCCGGCCAGGGGAGATGTGATAGTGTGCTGTGTATGTGGGGAGAGGGCAGTGTGCAATATGTGTGTTGGAGAAGCTTCCTCATGAGACAATGTGCTGTGTATTGGGGGGGGGGACGACAGTGTGCTGTAAGTATGTTGGGGATGTGTGTTGGAGAAGCTTCCTGATGAAATAATGTGCTGTGTATGTAGGGGAGGGGGGGCAGTGTACTGCAAGTATGGTGAAGGGACTTACTATTGCAAGCAGAGTACTGTATGCATGATGTATGTGAGTGATGAAGATGTGTGTGTGGGCGGGAGGGGAGTGTAGCAGTGACTGTGTGTGTGTGTGTGTGTGTAGTGTGCGTGTGGGTAGATGGGGGCAGTGTGCTGTAAGTATGTAGAGGATGTGTGTTGGAGAAGATCCTGAAGACAATGTGCTGTGTATGTAGGGGGGGGGCAGTGTGCAGCAAGTAGAGGAGGCTTACTGTAGCAAGCAGTGTGCTGTATGTATGTGAGGTGATGACAGTGATGATGTTAATGTGTGTGTTTTTTGTGTGTGTGTTGGGGATGGGGGTGGGGGGGGGGGGCAGAAAGGCTAGGCAATCAAGGACATGGGTAGATGGAGGAGAAATCAAAAATAATAAATAAAAAGTTCTATGGAGATGTGCAAAAGTTGGAGAAAGTCAGATATGTGTGTGTGTGTGTGTGTGTGTGTGTGTTTTTGGCGTGTGATGAAATAAGAAAATAATAAAAGGTCTATAGCATAGGGTGAGGGATGTAAAAGTGCTAAAAAGTCTTGTAGGTGTGTGTGTGTGTGTGGGGGTCATGAGTGCTGAGGAGTGAATGAGTGCAAAGTCAGTATAGTGTGAGTTCAGAGTTGGGAAATGTTTGAGAGTGCTGAAGAGTGAATGTGTGCAAAGTCAGTATAGTGTTCAGAGTTCGGATGGCCTGGGGATAAAAACTTCTCCTGAGTCTCTCAGTTCTGGCTTTGTGACTACATAGGCGTCTTCTTGATTTCAGCGGTAGGAATAATCCATTGTTAGGATGAGAAGAGTCCTTCAGAATCTTTTGGGCTCTTAGGAGTACTCTTCTGGAATAGATATCTTGTAGAGCAGGAAGTTGAGTTCTTATAGTACTTTCAGCTGAGCGCACTACTCTCTGCAGAGTACTACAATCTCTAACTGTGGAGTTCCCATACCAGGTGATGATGCTACCAGTTAGAACACTCTCAACCGCTGAAGTGTAGAAGGCCTTCATGATGGATGTAGAAACTTTGAATTTCCTTAGCTGACGAAGGAAGTAGAGTCGTTGTCTGGACTTCTTCAGAACATATTGAGTGTTAACAGTCCATGTTAGGTCTTCAGTAATGTGGACACCAAGGTATTTAAAACTTGTGACTCTCTCTACAGGTTGCCCGCTGATTATTAGTGGGGTGTAACTGTAGTTCTGCTGCTGCCTTCTGTAATCCACTACCATTTCCTTGGTTTTATTGATATTCAGTGTCAAACTGTTAGATTGACACCACTGTGCCACCTCATCAACCTGATCCAAGTAGAGCTGTTCATTGTTGTTACTAATCAGGCCCAAGATCACTGTGTCATCTGCAAACTTGATGATGGAGGTATGACTACTGCTGGCTTTGCAGTCATGTGTGTAGATGTTGTACAGCAGTGGACTCAAAACACAGCCTTGGGGAGCACCAGTGCTGATGGTTAATAAGTCAGATGTCAGACCCCCCACTCTAACCACTTGTGAACGGTTGGTGAGGAAGTCAAATATCCAGTGACACAGGGTGGTGTTTAGTCCTAAGGCCTTCATCTTTGTGACCAAGGTGAGAGGTACTATCGTGTTGAATGCTGAACTAAAGTCAATGAACAGCATCCTCACATAATTCCCATTCCCCTCCTCCAGGTGAGTTAAGGTGGTGTGCATGAGGTTTGAGATGGCATCCTCTGTAGACCTGTTGGCTCTGTAAGCAAATTGGAGGGGGTCGAAGGAGGCAGGGAGGGATGAGCATATAATGTTTTTCACAAGCTTCTCAAAACACTTCATCACTGTAGACGTCAGGGCTACTGGGCGGTAGTCATTCAGACATGATGGACTTTTGTTTTTCGGTACTGGAACAATAACAGACTGCTTGAGGCAAGTAGGAACTGTCTCTTGAGCCAATGATGTGTTAAAGATATAAGTGAACACGGGAGCTAACTGAGCAGCGTAGGATTTCAAAACCCTGTTAGAAATTCCATCCGGTCCAGCAGCTTTTCTACAATTAACCCTCCTAAAGGCATTGCTCACATCGACCTCAGAGACACAGAAAGGTGCATCCTCATTTGCTTCACATGCTGCAGCTAGTCCAATATAGTCTGTGTTTTTCATGTCAAAGCGAGCATAAAAAGCATTAAGTTCATCAGGGAGGGCTTTACTCACATTCATCATAGGAGGGGACTTTCTTTCAAAGCCAGTGATGGTTCGGAGTCCTTTCCACACTCGTGTTGGATCACCCTCCAAGAAATCAGCTTCAACTCTGTCTCTATAGCGCCGCTTAGCATCTTTAATAGCTCTACGTAAACTATAAGATGCTGCTTTGTAATTCGTCATATTTAAGCACACAATCTGGCTCTCTTAAGACTACAGATCCTGTTCAACGGTTTCCTCTGCCCACAACTGTTTCAAAATAAAAGTCTCCATACAATAATTCCCTATTAAATAATTTAACCATTTAAACTATCCAACTATTTAACTGTTCAACTATTCCAACTGTCAGTTATCATTAACTATGCCTCTAGCCTACTATATTAAACCACCACCTACCTAGCAACCATTGAAATTAAGCATCTATGTCAGTTTCCATAGCAACCAAGATGATTATACTAGCAAACCACTGTAGTAATTCTTTTATTTCTGATAGTAGCCACCATGGACACCCTAGCAACAACCTAGAAATGACTTCAAGTACCCTAGCAACAGCCTAGCAACCACATTCACAGTTAAAACCTAGCAACCAGCATAACAACCACCATAACTACTCTAGCAACAGTCAGTTGTCATCAACTTTGACTCCCATCAACTGTTTCCTCTCCCCACAACTGTTTCAAAATAAAAGTCTTCACTGATATAATCCCCTATTAAATTATTTAACCATTTAAACTATCCAACATTTTAACTGTTCAACTATTCCAACTGTCAGTTGTCATCAACTATGACTCCCGTCAACTGTTTCCTCTGCCCAAAGTTGTTTCAAAATAAAAGTCCCCACTACAATAATTCCCTATGAAATATTTGAACCAATCCAACTGTCAGTTGTCATCAGCTATGACTCCCGCCAATTGTGTCCTCTGTCCACAACTGTTTGGCAGCCTGGGCTTTTCAGTCAACTAGTGTGATCAACTCCCAATCTATATTCATCTTTTAAACTGTCTACTTTTAAACTATCAACTTTTATTAAGCTGTGCAACCACCATGTCTGTCCTAGCGTCATTTTCATGCACTCGTAATTCCCTGGAATTACATTCTCTAGTTACACTTGTTACTGTTAAACGTAGGCCTACCTGGTATCATTACAAACATTATTCTGTGTCCTAAAACTGGCATATTTTATGGCATTGTGTCATGTAAGTTCGTTGCAAAATCTAGAGAAATGTGTGAGGTGGTCAGCGGGGGACAATTTAGACACACATTGGATTGTGTTATGACTTGAACATTCCACACTATCCACAGCTGTGGTAGGCCTATCAGGGGCAGGAGGATTACTGTTAGCGCAGGCTTTATATAAAATTCTTCAACAGAAGGCCTCGAATGTTGTCTTGTTTGTGGAGCGCTTTGCTTCGCTTCTGTATTCTCGGCTTCATTGAAAATGAGGGCTTCCCTCAATGACCCTCCGAGAATAAATAAAGGTTGAATGAATGAATGAATGAATGCCCAAAATAAAGGCCTGTGGTTTGCGCAGCCTACAGTAAATAACAGACCCGCCAGAATGTGCGTTATGATGCTTTTTTACGAGCAAGATGTTTTTGGCACCCTACGCACACTGCATGTTCTTAAATAACAATGATCATCAGTAATATTCGACTATTCATTTGGGTAAATGGGCAAGCGTGATCACCTTGATTGGCTGATTGGCTGATGATTGTAACGCGGGCATGATTCCAAACACCTCCCTTACGATGATGAGTGACAGGTGACAGGTCTCAGAATGTGTGCGCTACACAAGGACGGAAGATGATGAATAACTGGGGCCGTAGGCTATTCACAAAGGCTTTTATCTTACTATTAGGAGTAGGCTACTCCTAAATCGCACTTAAAGATTTTAGCTTGGAGTTTTCTCTTAAAAGTTATTCACAAAGCCTTTCAGACAACTCCTAAACTAGGAGTGAGTCTTACGGGCTATGGATGACGCCATTACTCATGCACGAGCTTGACTGAAGTGACCACCTTGATTGGCTGACGATTGTAACGCGGGAATTCCAAACACCTCTCTTCCGATTATGAGTGACAGGTGACAGGTCAGAGAATGTGTGCACTACACAAGTAGTGCGAAGGATGGAAGATGATTAATAACTGAATAAAAAGGCCTAGCCTAAATGAATAAAGAGTAAGGCAAAACAAATAGCCTAGTAGCCTAATGAAACATAGGCCTATGGATTGATGTAGTAGCCTACCTTTGCAACATTATTAAATTAATCTGTCACCATATCCCTAGGCTACGTTTGCAAAGAGGAGAACATTTTAATTTGATTCACAATGAAACGTTACATTTCATTTACATGTTAACAGTGAGTAGTTTTGGTTGTTGTTGGTGGCGTTATTGCATCCCTTTTATGAATGCAAAATTGTTCCCTCATGAATTGGAAGCTCCTGTTACATAGGCTACGATTTCAAAACATCGCAACGTAAAATGCCACAAAAAAGCTGTTTATGAATAGGTCTTAGTGAGTTAGGGGAGTCCTCTCGACTTAAGCTGTCCCAGACTTAGGTGCTACTTTTAGGTCTAAAATGCTTCGTGAATTACTTTTTGTGAAAAAATTAGGAGTCCTAAAGTTAGGAGTGAAACGACCATTATTTTTAGGAGTTGCTCCTAAATTTGCCAGTTAGGAGCTACTTTTAGCCTTAAAATTCTTTGTGAATACGGCCCTGAATAAAAAGGCCTAGCCTAAATGAATCAAGGCAAAACAGCCTAGTAGCCCAATGAAACATACGGATTGATGTAGTATCTTTGTAACATTATTAAATTATTCTGTTACTATGCCTACGTTTGCAAAAGAGAACATTTTAATTTGATTCACAATAATGTTACATTTAATTTACATGTTGACAATGATTAGCCTAGTTTTGGTTGTTGTTGGCGGCGTTATTGCATGTTAGTTATGCCTACAATGCAAAATTGCTTCCTCAGGATTGGAAGCTCCTGTAGCTGCATAGTAGCTGTTAGTTAATAGGCCTATCGTGAAGATTTTTCCTGCCATCTAAGGCATGAGCGCATCTGTGAGGCCAAGCCTTACCAAGTAGCTTGTTTGTTTACAACTAACATTCCATTTAATTAAACTGCTTTATAGGCTATGCCGAAATAGTTTTCAACATTTTGAATATTAGTGTCGGGTGAATTGAAATGTTCTCAAAGTAGCCTTATGGCTGAAAGCTGCTTGGGATCCCCCCCGTCAAGCAATATAACCATACAAACGCGCTTCCTGCACTCATTGTTTCAAAAGGAGTAATTTTGGCTTTGTCAGAACTGAAGAGCTGTGGACGGCACGGCAAGGTATGCCCAATGAAAATAAATTAACGCAACGCAACACAACACAGACCCCGCTTCTCTCGCGTCAATCACTGACAGTAACCTAGAATAAATGTATGGGGAAAAACACTTCCCCATGACAGACATCGTAAAACACTGAAAGTTAATATTTTGTCACTAGCAACATACATCTGTCCTTTGTTAAATGTATTATGTTCCAAGTAGCCTATGCGTAATTCTGCTTCATAAAGTTGAACAAATACAATTGCTTATTTCACAGAAAAATATAAATAGCCAGTTAGGGTCTACAGTGCAGAGTTGGTAAGTTATGGTACGCCAACTTGCGGTGAACATACAAACAGGGGAAATTCTTTGTCTTGTAGCTGAGTAGCCTCAGGTGCGCACGTAGACATAAGGCCGAACATGCAATCGTGCTCTCACGACAATCACGCTGTTAAACTTAAATAGGTTAACATCACTCTAAGTTCGCCTTCAAGCAAGGAAAACGATGATTTTAAGACATTTGTTTCGTTGGAAGGGCAAGGGGTAGCAACAGGGCTACCCCTTAATAATTTCAATAAGATTGAAAATAAGACTGAAAACACTGATTTCAAGTCATCCTGTCAATTCAAAATATGCTGGTTGTCACTCACAACCAGTACTTCTGAAGCATCAAAGTACTTGAAACAAGAATAATTTAAGAGGCTAAATTAGACCACAACCTGCATAATTAGGTCATTTTTGCTAAAATTGTTGCATAGTGCTTCTTTAATAATCTTATATTAAGATCAAAAAATCTTTAAAAAAAAAAGATTCTTAAAGAATCTTAAAAATAATCTTAATCTTTGGTATTGTTTTTAGTATGAAAAGACTTACCTAGTGCTCTCTCGAAAGATCATTTTGACTTAATTTAAGAAGACTTTGACTTATTTTAAGGAGTCTTTTCAAGACAAATGTACTCAACGCACTAGCAGACAAATTTGCTTGTTTTTAGGACAAATTTACTTAACGCACTGGCAGACAAATTTGCTTGTATATATATCTTGATATAAGATTAATAACACTTGGTTAGATTTTGTTAGGTAAGCAGTTTTTGCAGTGCATAAACACGGTTACCGAGCAGATTGATAACAGCACTGTAATTGTCTGTCAATGGGATAATTCGACTGTCATCCCATTGTGTTCTGACTATACTGACAGGAGCTGAGTTAGTTAGCCACAACACTAACATTCCCTAATGCGATGGTTTGCTGATGGAAAATATACAGGGCACCTGTCTACGATGCACCCTAAACACCAGACTAGGACATTTCTGCTTGCTAAATAGGGTTTTCTGCTGTTGACCCGTTCACAGTCCTTTGGGGCACTGTCAGCTGCTTTGTAAAATATTGCATTAAGACCACAAAAAGTCTACACGAAATAAATGTGAGCATTTGACCTAATGTTCATTCCCAAACACTCACTAGACTACGTGCACTGCCAAGTTTGACGTTGTTTGGATTAGTAGGCCTAATGCATATATTGTTAAATATATCAGTAAAAGTATTACACATCCGCTCTACTACCCCTCTTACACAACACACACTGCAAAAAATGAAATCTAACCAAGTGTTAATAATCTTATATTAAACATAGATCTCAATACAAATTTCAATACAAATTTCTAAAAAAAGTTTTTGCCTGAAATTGCTCTGTGCCTATTTACAAGGGCATTGTCAAAATAACTGTGTGATGTACTCACACAGAGTTACAGAGGCTAGAATATAGTTTTTTTCTTTCTGCCGGATTACAAGCATTGAAAGCATTACAAGCATCTGAACTGACCACTGACCACAGCCCTCTGGGTCACTTGATATCCCTTAGAAACACAACCAGGTCTTGTGAGGCTGTGTGCAAAAGTAGATCAATATAGAATGAAAATATGAGTGCTTTAGACCATTATTTGCCAAGGTATGCTCATGTGTTTTGTAAAATGTCTATATAAACTCCCCATAGGACTTTTTGTTATCCAAAATGCATACTGACACTCAAATGCTTACTGCACATGAACCCCTTTGTGTAGAAGCATAATCCTGGTCTCAAATGAAAGGTAACACTTTGAGGTTTCTTGTGGACTATTTAGATTGTATGTCAGGTGTTCTGATATATACTGACTACACAAAATATGGAATAATTACAAAAAAGTCTCTATTTTTGCATTTACTTTGTTGGTTCAATGAGTGTGTATAAGATAAACTATACATCTGTACAACTAGTATTGGATAATACAACATGAAGATTCAATTTCTATGGATTCTTGTGAATATTTCAGTACCCAATATGTTGCATCTACTTATGGTGCTGCAGCTACACTGCAGCCAGAAGTCAGGGTAGCACCAAAAGCGGTGGAGGGGGAGCTGGGCATTTTGGATCAAATTTAACCTGAAAATGTAAAGCACTATACAGATTGTACATAAAAAAAGTTGTCATTTTTGGATTCCCAAGAGCCAAAGCTTTGAAATGGTGTATAAAATTACTATGCTACATAGCAATATGGTGCATACAATTGATTTAGAATGTTGGGGGGAGGTGGGGGAGGAGGGTAACCGCCCCACCGGCGGGATATGAAAACTAACTGGTTCAAACAATCTATTTAGGGCCCGAGCACCGAAGGGCGCAAGGCCCTATTGTTTTTGTAAGGATTATTATTATTAGGGCCCGAGCACCGAACGGCGCAAAGCCCTATTGTTTTTGTAAGAATTATTATTATTATTACAGTGCATGAAAATGCACTGTTCTGTTATCCGAAGTCTTCTTCTTCTTCTTCTTCTTCTTCTTCTTCTTCTTCTTCTTATTCTTACCACCAAATTTCTGCGTCTAATTCAGCTTTAACCGTTTAACATAGAAACTTCGTTCAAACTTTGTAACGTAGGTCTTGAAAAGGACACTTGGGGAATGTACTGACCCCTGCTAAAATGGCACGTAACTTGGGTGTCACAATTGATTACCAAGTAAATTTCTCAGATCATGTAGCGTCAGTCACAAAGCCTTGTCAGTTTATCTTATACAATATTTGGAATATCTGGAGCTGGTTGCATAAAACTGTTTTAGACTAGTCTTTTTACTTGTCATTTGTTTATTTGGTACTCCAGAATCAAATAGCCTATCCCTCAACACCATTAACCAATTGTCAAGACGAAACAAATTCATTTTGGTACTATTTCACAATCCAGAAAAATAGCATGTAGTAGCCTATGTGAAACTATAGCTGTATACAGAATGTTATGAATGAAATTACTTTAGCCTACTAATTGCATTAGTTGTGCGATATTCCCCGCTCCCCTACTCCAGCAGACGTGGTCCAGAGGTGAATCCCCTAGCCGCCCCTCCTCCTTTCTCTTCTGTGTTCTGTGTGACCTTCTCAGCAGCAAGCACAGGCGCCTGCAAAGTAGGCTATATAGAGCTGTGCCCACTCTCCACACGGTGACATATGATTGACTTGACGTGCAAATGAGTGATTAAAAAACTGATTAGTGCAAATGAGCACTAAAAAATACTCCAATTTCCGGCTGCCCATACTGCCCATACGAAAAACCGCCTTTGCCAAAAGATATCGTGGAGCTGTAGACTTTCACTGTCCTGCGCCAGTGATTGTTGAATAGAAGGTCACCTAGCTTCTATAATAACTTGTACATTACTGAACCTGGGCGGACTGATTGACCGGTGGCGATGTTACATTTATTCATGTATTCATTTAGCAGACACTTTTTATCCAAAGCGACTTATCTGTCAATTATGCTACCATTGCTCCACCACACCATGTTGTCGAACGCCTGCACTTCCAAGTTAATGACTGACCTTATCTGAAGAATAATAGAATTAGAATATACCACACAACTTTTTGTGCAGGCCATGGTTCTTTACATACTGGCCTATTGTAATGCATTGTTAGCTGGCATTCCAAAATGTGTAATGAGAACATTACAGATGATTGAGAATGCCGTGGCATTCTTTCTTAGTTACTCTTCATTGGCTTCCTATAGCAACCAGAATTAAATTCATATCCCTCACTCTGGCCTATAGGACACTTACTGGATCTGCACTTTGCCATCTGAATTCCATGATCCAGCTGTACCTCCCCTCTCGCCCACTGCGGTCTGACGGATGTCTGTTGTCGGCCTTCCATCAATACTAAGGGGTCACAGTCAAGACTCTTTTGGCAACACTTTACTTGAAGGTATCTACATAAGAGTGACATGACACTGTCATGAACACATGTCACTGTCATGACACATGAACCCTAACCCTAATTTGTCATGACAAAAACCGAATGACACTTAATGACAGAAGCGTTTATGTCATAAACATTAATGGTTTATAATGTTTATGACACATTCATGACAGTGTCATGTTACTCTTATGTAGATACCTTCAAGTAAAGTGTAGCCCTATTTTCTTCCATGATTCCTCTTTGTTAGAATGATTTACCTAATGTTCTTCGTTGTAGTGATAGTTTTGGGATCTTTGGGATCAAAAAGCATCAAAATAATCTGTTTACCTTGCTAATTAATTTTCCGTTACTTGAGTCGTGGTTTGTATAAGTTTATGGTTATTGTTGTTATTCTGTTAATTGTAATTAGTCTATTATAACTAGGGCTGTCAAACGATAAAAAAAAACTAATTCATCTCATATTTAATTCATCTCATATTTTTTATTTAATCGTGAAATAATGGTGATTAAACAAAAATGTTACCCCCTAAAGACTAAAGCTTCTTAAAGGGCATTTTAAATACACAATAAATCACCAAATTAATGAAATACCACAAAGGGTGTGTATTTGTGACACAACTGTTAAATAGCATCATAAACTACACACAGAACTATGAACTTTCAAAGAGAAAACCTGGGCCAGTAAAGAACCATTTGTGTATGGTATCAACAACAAAAAGTATTAGATGGATAAAGAAGGAGAGATGGAGAGAGAAGGACAGAGAGTGTGTGTTTGGTGGTAGTGGTGGTGCTGTGTGTGTGTGGGGGGGGGTCTGAGTGAGAGAGAGGGAGAGAGATTCTCCCCTGTTTGCATTTAAGTGGGTCAATCTAAACCAGGAATGGTGCAGAACAGCACTTGTTTTCACCTATGGTTTACAGCTAACCTGACTCTCGCTAGATGAATTTCGTTCCACCTAGCTCCACTCATACATCTGGGATCGCTCCATTGGAGAGGTGTTTCAGAAGGCTGGGCCTTATCAAAAATCATTGCATATGATTGGATAAGCCACTTGTCCGTCATTGACGTGCTACTTCAACCACTCACATCAAACCAAACCGTGGCGCTGATGACGCTTGCTTCCTCGATGCGAGCCGTTGTTTGAATCAAAACAGTCTCACAGTCGCTTCTCCGCTACGTCACATCTATGAAACTCCCGCCCTGCATCCTGATTGGCTCTACCATAGAATCTGGTGCCGAAATCACTCCTAACGGAAGCGATCCCAGATGGATGTGACTGGAGCTAGGCGAAATTCATCTGGCGAGAGTCAGGTTAGTTTACAGCAGCACTGTCCATCTAATTCAAATGTGTGATCCAATTAGCAATAAGGAAGTGATGTCATTCCCAAATCGTCTTTTACATGCTTACATCCTTAAAAGTTTGGGCATTTAACGAGAGAGAGAGACAGAGAGGCTGGCGGCTGCAGGTTTTACAGCTTCCACAACGTCAGCCCCTCACAAAGGAAGTAGGTAAACAAAATGTGTTCATTGCGTAATTTTTTTTTTAAAGCGTTATGTATTTTAAAATGAATCGTGGTGATTAGCACATTAATTTTGACAGCCCTACTTATAATAATTGGTATTTTTGAAATTTAGGCCATATGACTTTACTAAACTGTTCATTTTAATGTAATGTTTATTGATGTCATTGTAAGTCACTTTGGACAAAAGTGTCTGCTAAGAACCATAAACATAAATATGGGTTAACGTGATTTGAAAATGATCACATTCTGTTTTTATTAACATTTAGAACAGCCGAAATGGTTCATGCATGTTTCTGTACTATATTGTCAGTTTATGTGCATTGCTTACTTTTCTTACATTTCGAATGATGGAAAACATCTCTGATGTTGGAATAATTGTGTCTGAAGGTTGATATACAGAACCAGGGAAAGACAGCACTGCAGGTGGCTGCCCATCAGGGACACATAGAGGTGGTGAAGGTCCTGCTGCAGGCCAACAGTGACATTGAGCTGAAAGATGATGATGGAGATGCTGCTCTACATTACACAGCCTTTGGGTAAATATATCATCAATGGTTATCCTCTGCAGGGGTTATTAATGTTCACTGCTGCAAATGAAAGTGATAAATGTTAGCAAAAGGAATATGATAGCATATTTTGTTATTTTGAGTTATCCCAAATCATTGATTCAAGCTGTTTGCAGCCTGCGATCCAGAAGCCAACATCTTTCATGGAGGGGGTCTATCAGTGCCCTTGACATGGGTAACATACATATCTGTGAGGGCAATAGGTTGTATGTTTACAAACTTCCCGGGGGAGACACTCCGAAACCCTGGTAATGTGATTAGCACCACCACTCACAAAATACTATCAACGTCCCTGCTACCAGTCCGTCAGAAATATGACCGTGTAATGAAAAAGGTTGGGAAGCTCACAGAACGATACTAAAGATCACCTTGTTGAAGTCATACTAGGCTAGGCTAAATCAGAGCCTACATTTTTTATCAAGCTGGGGCCAGAGATGATGGCCTTTGGCGAACAGTTTAGGTCTACTCAAAATGAGTAAAACCAAATTTGACGAAAGAAAGACATGCAGTTTTCTTGTTTAATTAATTTGATAGTCTTATTATCGGCTAGGCTATAAGTATAAGTATATATACTCTTTTGATCCCGTGAGTGAAATTTGGTCTCTGCCTTTATCCCAATCCGTGAATTAGTGAAACACACTCAGTACACAGTGAATACACAGTGTGCAGACCTCTCAAGTCTCACGCATTGAGCGTGAGACACACGCATTTCAATGGCTTCACACGCTCACACGCCACACATGCCATTTCTCACTCCGAGAAATTATTAACTTGCCCGCACAGAAATTTCTAAGAGCTATATTTTACAAACGTGTCACACAAATGTTTACAAACGTTGCTGTCTGTGCGCTCATTCAGCTCAGAGAGCTGCTGTTCAGTTACTAACCTATCGGCCAATCAGAAAATAGGATTTCTCAACCAATCAGGAAATAGTTTTGTTTTGATGTGGGTCCGCAACGTGGAGACTGCTGGTCCGCGGAGTCGTGGAGTGAAATTAGCCCCGGTGCTTCGTCTGATAATTTGCTGCGCAGATCAAGATACCGCGGACCGACAAAAAAAGAAAATAAACATTTCTGCTATCGATGTCATTAAACATGGAGCCATACAATAAAGTGGTGGTATGAGCGTTCATTCAATGCAGGCGTCTGCGCCAGAGAAACTGAAACTAATCGATAACGTTGGTATCAAAGCTCCGCTTCAACCTGTTGAATGCTATTTAATTGTTTAACGACACTTAATAGAACAACGTTGATCTTTGGAACTTCCATAGAAACAGAGCAGAGACTGTATAATACACTGTATAGCACTGAGTATTGTATAGTCAAATTTGAATATAACGTGGCTAAAAGCTATTGTAGCCTTCTTTCTATCTGTTAAAGATCCCAAAAAGCTGGTATTGTGTTTCCTGAATCCTTACATTCAGGCATTCAAATTAAACTTCATTAAAAAACATGTATTTATTTTCTCCATTTCCTACCAATGTATGATGCTTGCATGAGGGAAACATCCCAAAACAATAGCACCCATATAATTGTTGCTGTTTTGAGAAGTATTTCTTTTCTTATGCGAGCATCATGCAACCATGCAAAAGCAACGAAACTAATTATATCTTAGTCATAGGCATAATAATGATTGTGATAATGATAATGACAATTTGATTTGGAGGGAGTGGGGTTGGGTACGTGTAGATGAGCCCTATGACCCCAAAGTCTGCCATGACTCAGGTCAAAGAAGTTTGAGAAAGGCTGGTCTACATAACCTGCATCAGATTGAGGTTTCCAGTGATGCGCCTGAAGGCACGGGTTGAGGACCCAGTCAGTTACGTCACAATATGCACATTTGTTTAAATTCATACCTACGTAATCACCATGACTAAAATTTTACTTTTTTTTTTACTTTGAATCTTGAAAAAAAAAATATTGACCCACCTATCGACCCATTTTTTTTTTTTTTTTGGCTATTACTGCAAACAAGAATATTTTTAAGGATGGCCTCATGACTGTGAAAATGGCTGACATTGAACCACAGTGCTTTAAATGGGAGCCCCCAGTATCAGTCATCAAGGCATCAAAATCTGCAGAAACACTTACAACACACAACATCACTCATAAACACACACACACACGGACAGAACCACCACTGTTCAAGAGACCATTTTGGGGCTAAATGTGCTTTTTCTCATTTGGTTGTTTTCTGTTTGTTTAGAGCAGAATGAGCCACTGCTGTTCAAAGGGCCCATTTGTGTGAAATTATTATTAGAATTTATGTTATTATTATTTATTATTATTTACTATAGGGTTCTAGAATAAATAAAACAGTGTGTTTGAAATAATGGAATTTGTGCTCTCTCATGAAGCTGGGTCGATGGGAAATGAGGAGGGTGGGTCTGTTAATCGGGGGGAGGTGGCGTGGCGCCACGAGTAGTTCAAGCAGACGTAGGACTTTCATGTACTTCGATCAGGGGGGAGGGGGCGTGGCACTGTGCCAATGCCTCACTCCTTGCAAACTTCAAAACTTGAGAGCCCTGTATACAGTGAGGTGAAGCACATACTAATCCCGGCGCAGTGAGCTGCCTGCAACAACGGCGGGGCTCGGGGAGCAGTGAGGGGTTAAGGCTTCTAAATACTCGACGCACCCGACTGGTACCGCGACAACGTGACGTGAAAATTACGTAGATCTTGCTGGCGCGCCAGGATTTAACCCAGGTAGCGCGAGGTAGACCACCAAAGCGGAAACAGGAAGATGGACTAGTTCGAGGGCAAGCGAGTGTTGCAGTGTTTTGTTACAGTGAATTTTTAATAGTTTGCTGGATAAGTTAACAAAGTTACCAGCGAGAGTTGCAACACATGGAATTAAAGGGACACCAGGCAACGTTTTCGTGTTAATTAATCATCTTTGTAAGTCGGTCTATGGTTAAATGACTCATTACAGGGCGAATGAAGACTCTCTCGCTCGCAATGAAGACTCTCTCGCTCGCCCCTACTGCCTGTAGGGAGAATATCCCGCTTGCAAGTTCAGTGTATCGTCCCCGCTGACCGAAGCAGGATCAGTTTACAGCACAGAGGCAGGCTAACGAAACGCTAGCGATTGTTGCAAGCATGTGTATAATGGCAGAGCCGGCGAAGAAGCAGTGAAAACCCTTGACAGTCAGTAGATGCAAAGAAAAGGAAAAGAGCTTCAGACCGAGCGAGGGGGAGTTTCGTAGAGAAAAAGCATCAGGCTTGTCTGGTGTCCCTTTAAGAGAAAAGAATAGAAACAATTTATTTTCAAACAAAGGATATCTATTAAGGCCTGAACAAAATCTCTTTCCACTTCAGGAAATAACACAAACTCAGCCAGCTGCTAACTAGCTAGCCAGCTAACTAAACTGTTTAAATTATTAAAATTTCCCTCGGGATGACTACTATCTATCTATATCCATCTATCTATCTATCTATCTATCTATCTATCTATCTATCTATCTACCTGTGCACACACCTTGGAAACTATGATAATGATGATGGTAGTTGTGAATAGTAGCAACCAAAGTCTGAATTACTGTACCATCACAGATGCTAGCTACTAGTGTTTCTTACTGCAGCTTCTTTTGCTGTGTAGTTAGCGTTAATATTTTCACAACAGCGACACCTCTGGTCGGGGTTCGAACCGGCAACCCTCCGGTTACAAGTCCGAAGCGCGAAACACAATAATAGTCAGTCAGTCATTATCAATCACTTTCACTTTTCTTCATTGCTGTGGCCGTTTATGATCCAATCAGCAACATATCAGAAATATAGAAAATAACATGTAACAGTTATTAGAGAAGAGTCAGTCATTCCCCTTTGTTGCTGTGGCCGTTTATGATCCAATCAGCAACATATCAGAAATACTATTATACTACTATGGATATATAAAGGCTTTGCTGACAAATGCCTAGGCCCCGTTGATGCAGACTCCAAGCAACCAGCCTTAGCTTGTTCTTAGCATATGTCGCAATTATTTGACTTTATACACAGACATTCAAGACTGGCAGCCTTAACCATTTACCCCCCACAAGCACGCCATATGGCAACTGTGGCAAGGAAAAACTCCCATATTCCAGGAAGAAACCTTGAGCAGAACCTGACTTACTGTAATAGGGGGAGCCCATCTGCTTCTGGCCAATGGCAGCAGATGTAGAATAATCTGAAAAAGTAGTCTACAGGATAAGATGAGTTAACTAAAGACTTTCCTATACAGGTATGTTTTCAGATCTTTCTTAAAAATAGTTACTGAACTCGCCTGCTTGATGTACAGAGGCAGGGTGTTCCATAGTTTTGGGGCATAATGGATAAAAGCAGCTTCTCCACTTTGCTTGTGGAGCACTTTGGGTACAATTAAAATATTAGAATTGGATGATCTAAGTTTCCTTTGTGGTTGATAAGATATTAAAAGCTCAGAGATATATGAAGGTGCTATGCCATTCAGAGCTTTGTAAGTAATGAACATAACCTTAAAATCAATTCTATAGGAAACGGGGAGCCAGTGCAGTTCAGCCAACACAGGGGTGATGTGTTCTCTCTTCTTGGTCTTAGTTAAAAGTCTAGCCGCAGAGTTCTGTATGAGTGCCAATTTCTTTAGATGTTTTTTGGGAAGACCAGTGAAAAGTGCATTGCAGTAGTCTAACCTGCTAGTGATAAAGGCATGAATTAGTTTTTCTGCATCTTGTTGAGTTAAAAAGGGCCGCACTTTGGCAATGTTTCTCAGGTGGAAATAGGCTGTCTGAGTAACTTTACTGATATAGGGCTTAAAACTTAACTCTGCATCTAAGATGACACCGAGGCTTGTTACTTTTGGTTTGACCTGGTGCACCAAGTTCCCCAGATTACTAAGAACAATGGGTCATAGGCAGGTGATGGGTCGCTAGGCTGTACGGGCCAGGAATCCAGATAGGGGGACAGTAATAGGGCAGTCGAGGATGGGACTTCAGGTGAGATGGGTGAGAGGAGGGCCAAGCACACGGATGGTTGATGACTGGTGATGATATACCTCACAAGTGAGGTACAGTAAGGGGGAAGAAAGAGAGATGTAGAGTGGGTTAGTATTAGAAAATCAAAATGGTTAATGTCAATAAGTAATCAGTGGTACTATTGTTACAGTATACCATAGTGAGAATAGGCAAGAGAGGGAGAGTTGAGAGAGGGAGAGAGAGAGAGAAGGGGAGAGAGGAGAGGGGGGGTGGTACGGCGTGGCACATGAAAAGTCCATGACAGCACTATGCTATAGCAGCATAACTAAGGCATGGTGAGGGGTAGTCGACACCAGCGCAGGTATGGTCAGTGACCACCATCGCACACGTGACTGGGGTGCCAGTCACACGAGGATTCAGCAGGTTGGTCCATTCCAAAAATCCCTGAGGTGGGTGAAGTTCCACACCGCACCATACCTAACTGTGGGAGGTAGTAAAGAGGTATGTTTTAAGTCTAGACTTAAAAATAGGGAGGGTGTCTGCTAGTCGAATTGAGGAAGGGAGATTATTAGCAAGCATCTTCATGGCCCGCTATTGCAATTCCTTCAATTGTGTTTTGCAGAAAGCAGGAAGGCTAGTCCAGTGGTCAAAATGACATGATAACATAAGGATGTGCGAGTAATACGAGTGATTTTTAGCGATGGAGAGCCGCCTCATGTGATACATTTTAGAGATTAAATATCTAAAATTGTATTAAGCCTATTTGTAATGGAAATGACTGACACATACAGTAGTTGGCTAAACCAATATAAGTGATTTAACCATAAGCAATGACCAACGTTGAACCTGCACACGAAACAACTTTAAGAAAAACTTTGGTGCGCTACTTTCATCCAAAAAAGATTGGTGCGCTACTTTCATCCAAACAAAAACTTTTCAAAGACAGCAATAACTGGCACTTGCCTGCCTAATGTATTTCTGTCTTTTATTTTTGTTTTGTTTTGTTTTATTGACTCTGCACCTCTGCTTTTTAATCATAAGCGATGCCATTGATATGACGCCCCTCAAATTGAGCTGCACTGCCCACAGCATATTGAACGTGTAACCTGCTATTCTTAGTGCCATGATTTCTGTGTGGTAATGAATGAAGCCATGCCACATGTTATACGTCAATGAGATTAGACTAGATTACATAGGCTACTCTACATTATGGTTTGTCTGTTCATTGTATGATACAACAACATGAAAAGCTACAGGGCCGATATACATACACTTTGGTTGTAAAGTGTAGTTTGGCTGAAGACATTACATTTTGAAGCTAATCCAAATCCTTGAATGGTTTTGTGAATTCCGTTTCATGTTCACAAAAGCTGGTAACATTTTGGCCTTGGCCTTATGGCCTCAGCCAAGGGTCCCTTGAGCTGAAAAAGGTTGAAGGCCCCTGTACTGTATTATGGTAAAGAAATGTGAGCTTCACACAAGTATTAATGCTAGTAAGGTGTTTTAGTGGCAGTCTACACCACCCTATGCACGCCACCTAAATCTATACCTTCTTCCTCCATTCTCACATGGTCTTCAACATTGTGAGCGCAAGCTCATCAGCAGTCAGCTACCTCTTCAGGCCTGCAACGAGGTCTGTGTAGGTCTTTTCATCCTCCATCTGAAACAACAGTAAAATCATACAAATGTAATACCTTATTAATTTACAAAATAAAATCAAAACTACAGATGTATGTGTGTGTGTGCACATACATACACCAGAAGAGGTAGCCTTGAAACTATTGAAGCATTCTGAGTAACTCAAAAATATTCAGAAGTATGAAAAGTCATTTTTATTACACATGGGTTTAGCTGCCCTAAATCTGATTGCCTGGCTGGCATCAAGATAAAGACAGATTACATTTCACCTAGTAACTAACTGCTGAAAATGCAATAATAACATTTATGACATAATATGTGATTTCACATCATGTTTTCTATAACTACATATTGAGAGGACTAGAAAAGCTATCAAGTCATGTCATTTTAGAAAATGTTGAGACAAGCACGTCTGATGTTTGTCATTTAGAAGTTAGCAAGCTAAATCAGTTCACTACAAACTGCCAAGCGAGGTAACAACTCGAGGACAGGCAATAAGTTAATTAGCACTACATTTCTGACAGAATATGTAATTTCACATCTTGTTTTCTACAACTACATATTGAGAGGAGAACAAATATCGCTCAGCTTATTTCATGTAGAACCGACGCAAACAAATGCAGCGCCCATTGATTTATCCAGCTTTGATGTGCTAACGTTATACTGACTTGCCAATAATGCTTACCTAACAAGCAAATTGGTACTAGAAAACAAACTTACTTACAGGTTATATACTAACAGGTTTTTAAATGAAATTGTCAAATGAAAATAACTGACATCAAAAGCAAACGAGAGTACTGCAAGCAGTTCAGAGTAATGCAGCTAGCTAAAGTTACATGACGATGCACTTAGCTCCCGCTATGCCATAATGTTGACGTTGATGAGAAAGCATATTTCTGTCAAATGACATGATTTTAGGACTACAAATTAAGATTAACCATAACTACAACCAATGTAAAAACATATATTACCTCAGTTTATCCAGCTGTGTGGTTTCCAGTCGAGGTAAACTCCAACGAAGTGCAGGTGGCATCTGGCTGTCCATATCAATATATACGACTGAAGTGAAAAGTTTTTTTTCACGACTGATCTTCAAGTATCCAAAAAATTTTGCACCATAAATCCCTTAACCAATCATATCAAATTGAAGCTTATGTTGTCAGCATTACGGGGAAGATTTCAGAAATAAAATCAGTCATTGGACGGCTGAGATATTAAATGATTGGTCATTGTTAAAATTTTAACGAAATTAGAATGGTCGGGCTTGTAAGGGTTAAACGGTAGGCCTAGCTGTGACGTGCAGTCACCTGACATCACCATCAAATTAGAGGATATTTCAGAACTATTAACGTGGACAGCTCCCCTTAAGAGCATCTTAAGAGCAGTGCACGCGCGTTCACGATACGAGTATGTTCCGGAAACAGTCGGAAAAACCAAACGAACGATCGTAAGGTGAATCGTAGAACACCCTCGTAAGATCGTTTCTCCGTCGTTATCGGGAAACTGGGCCCCGAACTGTTTGTCTCAAGGAGAAGTATGAACCTTTAATTTAACTAACTATGCAGAAAACGTTAGGCTAGGCTCATATCTCAGCAACACTTTCACGTATAGAAACCAAACTTGGTACATGGACTGTGGAACCCACAGTAAATTTGGTGACATTTGACCACTAGGGGGGGCGCTAAAGTTACAGGAACTTAGCTCATATCTAAGCAATGCTTTCATTTCTCAAAACAAAACTTGGTACAGGGACTTGGGACTCCATTGTGAGGCCACACATATAATTTGGTGCCCTTTGACCTAGGGGTCGCTACAACTAGCAAAAATGTGTTTTGGCATTTCGGATGTATGTTAATGCACGTAACCTTGAATGCACGTAAAAATGAGCCACTGTTGGAATTCTTTGATCGCGCCAGGTTCAACGTAGCATATTCTACTGTCTGCTCACATTAGTGACCGCACTAGAGCAAGCACACTTTCGCAGTTCCTTGGAAATGCATTCTAGTTATTACAGTGCATGAAAATGCCCTGCCCTATGCCCTATGACTCCTACCCACTGTAGTTAGTTAGCATGGTTAGCATAGTTAGCATGCTAGCATGTTAGCATGTTAGTTAGCATTTTTAGCAAAACTGTTAAAAATGATTAGCTAAGTAACATGGTTAGCATAGTTAGCATGCTAAGATGTTAGCATGCTAGTTAGCATTTTTAGCAAAACTGCTAAAATGATTAGCTAAGTTAGCTAAGTAACATGGTTAGCATAGTTAACATGTTAGCATGCTAGTTAGCATAGTTAGCATAACTTTTAAAAAATATTAGCTAGGTTAGCTAAGTAACATGGTTAACATAGTGCTAGTTAGCATAACTACTAAAAATGAAAACATTAGCTAAGTTAACTAAGTTAAGTAACTTGGTTAACATTATTATCTTTGATAACATAGTTAGCATAACTGCTAGCAAACATTAGAGCCATTCCAACTGTCAGTTATCGTCAATTATCTACCTAAATAATTTAACCATTTAAATTATCCACCTATTTAACCGTTCAATCATTCCAACTATATTAAACCTTATCTACCAAGCAAATCATTTAACTATATAAACTATCCACCTATTTAACTGTTCAGTCATTCCAACTATATTAAACCTCATCTACCTCATCTACCTAGTGATTAGCTAAGTTAGCTAAGTAACATGGTTAGCATAGTTAGCATGCTAGCATGCTAATTAGCATTTTTAGCAAAACTGTTAAAAAGGATAAGCTCGGTAAGCTAAGTAACATGGTTAGCATAGTTAGCATGCTAGCATGTTAGCATGTTAGTTAGCATAGTTAGCATAACTGCTAAAAATGATTAGCTAAGTTAGCTAAGTAATATGGTTAACATAGTTAGCATTCTAGCATTGTTAGCATGCTAATTAGCATAGTTAGCATAACTACTAAAATGATAAGCTTGGTTAGCTAAGTTACATGGTTAACATAGTTAGCATGTTAGCATTGCTAACATAGTTAGCATGTTTAGCAAAACTGCTAGAAAATGTTAGTTAAGTTAGCTAAGTAGCATGATTAGTATGTTAGCATTGCTAGCACTGCTATAAAACATTAGCTAAGTAGCATGGTTAGCAGAATTAAAAATCTTAGCATAACTGCTAGTAAACATTAGAGCCATTCCAACTTTCAGTTATCACCGCTAAACTATTTGAATATCAACATTCATTAAACTGCTAGAAAACGTTAGCTAAGTAGCATGGTTAGCAGGTTAGCATTGCTAGCACTGCTATAAAACATTAGCTAAAAGAGCGGGTTAGCATAGTTAAAATCTTAGCATAACTGCTAGCAAACATTAGAGCCATTCCAACTTTCAGTTATCGTCAAATATCTACCTATACACAGCCATTAAACTATTTGAATATCAACATTCATTCAACTTCCAGTCTGTCAACAACTTTTAAACTATTTACCTTCAACTTTTAAACGGTCTACTTTTAAACTATCATTAAACTATCTATTAAACTAGCTGTCTATCAACAACTTTTAAACTATCTACATTCAGCTTTTAAACAGTCTACTTTTAAACTATCAACTTTTATTAAGCTATGCAACCACCATGTCTATCCTAGCATCACCGTAGTAACCATCTCTGTATTATCTGTTTTAACTATACATGATATTTTACATCACAACTTTAGCATTTTCATGCACTGGTAATTCCTTGGAATTGCATTTCTAGTTATTATTATTATTATTATTATTATTCACTTTTTTTTGCGGCCTGACGTAGCCTGGGTTTTCCCATGCTGCCTTTACGCATGATTTTATTCACGCTGCTAGGCAGCCTGGATTCCATGGACTTCGTTTTCACCTCAATGAAGGAACCACTCACAGAACGGAGGGGGGACAGCAAGATGATGACGACATACCGAAGCGGTTATGAGCTTGAGGTTTGGCGTTAGCCAGGCTAGGCCTGACGATCCAATGGTCGAAAACTCATGAAATTTGGTACGCACGACAGTTGTAGCGCCTGCTACTCAGAGACAAAAGCTTGTGGCCCGGGCGTGGCCCAGGGACTCACTAGCGCCCCCTTATGTTATATCTCCCCAACAACAACTTTTGTACATACAATGCATTAGCCACGCCCAACAGGAAGTGAGCACTGCAAAAACTGCTTATCTAATAAAATATAACCAAGATTATATCATGATTTTGTATTGTTTTCAGTATAAAGAGACTTACCTAGCACTTTCTTGTGAAATCATTTGAGTTAGACTTATTTTAAGACATCTCATCCTAAAAACAAGCACATTTTCTGCCTGTGCGTTCAGCAAATTTGTCCTAAAAACAAGCAAATTTGTCTGCCAGTGCATTGAGTTTTTATTTGTTAATTTTGTTTGTTGTCTGTCTTGTATGTCTTGGTGTCACGGGCAGTGGCATAACTATCGGTAAACAGGGTATGCAATCGCTTACGGGTCTGGACCAATCAGGGGCCCACAAAACTTTGGCAGAAATAAATTAGCATCCAGGCCCCCTTCCGACAACTATACCCGCGACTGTGCCTTTCACTGTAACATGCTCCTGCTCGATGGTGTCCCTCTTTAAGAATGTCATCTGACTAAATAAATATATAAAGTAATTACACAAATATATTTCAATACATAATGAAAATATTTTAGTGATCATTAAATAGGTCTACATTTCTGAAACGAACTATGATGGATTTTTGGTGTAATTTGTTTTGAATTGGGACTGGGGATTGTGGGATATAAGTGTACATGTACTGCGTGCAAAAACAGTAAACACGTTGAATTTGGACAATTTCAAAACACGTTGAATTGGACAAAAAAAACAACAACAATTTCAAAACAGTAAACACGTTGAATTGGACAATTTCAAAGTTCAACAGTCTGAGACACTTTGCACTGCGACAGCCAATGAACTGTTTTTGCAAGCAAAGCGGCTGGTGGAGATTTACCAACTGTTGTCATTCCGTGCATGCTTGAAAGTAATGAAAAGTGCCATTGTGCTCCGTCTGGCATCTTTTGTCTTATGTGTCAATCTCTTGTGTGTGGAGCGCTTTGGGTTGCACTCTGTGCATGTTAAATGTGTTTTACAAATAAAACTGACTTGACTTGACTGTAGACACATATTTATTTGATAAGACTGAGAAATCCCTGAATTTTACATGGCGATGTGATAGCATCCACGTGATGGCATCTATTGCTATCACGTGGCTTAAGGTGTTGGGGGGCTGCTTTACTCTCTGTACAGCTGCTGTACCTGTTAACTACCATTTCACTGGCATATTTTTAAGGGTCAAAAATCAATATGGGACACACAAAAATCCCCACAAAGAATGTAAGAAAGTATGAATATGTCAATATACATCTATTTTTACATTTTCTAGATAAATCATTGAAAATGATCTGCTTTCATGTATTCCTCTCACTTAAAAGAACCCCTACAAATGTCTCATTTGTATTATATATTATTATAACTAAGTATTTCTTATAATATTCAATTTGAAATTTAATTTCAGGTGCATGTGCGAGAGTGATATTAGCCTATTTAATATAGTGTGGAGGTTGTGAGAACATGTTTTGATACCAATCTATAAGCAAAGTCACAGAGCTTCACACCTCGTTCAGTGCAGCAGTCTGAATTCTTGCTGTTAGCTGAGCAATAGCAACAGAAAGCTGAATGCTAAAGTTGTATTTTGTGTTAGAAACCTGGGAGATCTCCCTTTGAGATTTTCACAGCTCAGTGTTGATAGGTATGATGGGGAGGCATACGTAAGGGAGGTTGTATTGATAAGGGAGGTTGTATTGTATTGAAGTTTGGGGCAGCCATGGCCCACTGGTTAGCACTCTGGACTTGTAACCGGAGGGTTGCCGGTTCGAGCCCCGACCAGTGGGCTGTGGCTGAAGTTCCCTTGAGCAAGCACCTAACCCCTCACATCTCCCCGAGCGCCGCCATTGTAGCAGGCAGCTCACTGCGCCGGGATTAGTGTGTGCTTCACCTCACTGTGTGTTCACTGTGTGCTGTTTGTGTTTCACTAATTCACTGATTGGGTTAAATGCAGAGACCAAATTTCCCTCACGGGATCAAAAAAGTATATATACTTATACTTATACTTATACTTATAAGTACATCAGGCGAATCTGTGTTGAAATCTAAATTGAACTATGTAAATATCTCCCCCAAATTACCAAAATAAGGTCAATGTGGTTGGTTACTTACATTACAGAAAGGGGCAGGATATGTGTAGACAGCCATATTGGTGTTACGAAGTACACCATACATTTCTTTGGAGGATTCTATGAACACTTTGTCTCCTTATTAGAAAGTCTGCTGTAACATAACACACTAAATAGTTATTCTTTGGTGAACTCTGGTGGTCAAAAATAGTTGAACCTGAGATGAGTTGCTTAGGCTATCTTACACCTTTATGAATTGTTTTTCCTTCCACTTTTTCTAACAATTGTTTTACATTTAAATGAGTTCATTTTTAGGTGCAAGATTACTATTGGATTGCATTTATGTGGAATTCAGCAAAGTAGGGCCATAATGCAAATTTCCATGCATATTTCAATTTCCATGTCACCATGTGTTTATTTCCATTGTTGAGGGGCTGTGTTTGCCATATACCAGGGAAATGTATAAAATAACCATGTACATATCTGTCCCCATAAGCAAAATGTCATGCAATCATGAAATCTCTAAAAAATGTTCATGTGTAACATCTACATCAAATATTCTATTCACAATGGATTGGAAACACAAAAGTTTGCCCAACATCAGAGATTAAGAATAGGAATAATGAGAATGCTTCTCTCAGTTTTTCAGTAGGTTATTCAAACACACACACAACATGACAAGTTAATGTAAAATATTAAAATGGAATTGACTGGAGAGAGGGGAGGAAATAAATGTAATTGGCAATTACAATCCTGTTTAGATGGATTTTTTAAAAAGGTTTTGAAGAAACCTTGAGTACAGTATTTGAAGTCATTTTGGTCATCGTAATAGACAGCAATTAGACTTAATGGCACTTGTTTTGTATCCCAATTTTGTGCAGGAACCAGGTGGAGGTTGCAAGGTTGTTGTTGAGTAAAGAGGCCAATGTAAATCTTCTGAATAACTCCATGTGTACCGCCCTCCACATTGCTGTCAACAAAGGTTTCACAGAAGTGGTCCATGTTCTAACTGAACATTCAGCGGATGTCAACCTTCAGGTGAGTTTCTGTATGTCTGTTCTATATTTACATGTGAAAGTTCTGTATGCATATGCTTGAGGTGTAGTGTCAGTCACAAGCAGTGATAGTTCATTGATAGTTGTCTGTCTCTTGAATCTGAGTTGGTCATCTGTCAGTCATTAAATAGTTTCATACTCCAAAAGGCAAAACATTTGGGAATGGCGCATCACCAGAATGTTGATTTGTTGACCACTTTTAACAATTTAATGTTGTGGACAATTTTCAGTTCAGGCGCTGTTTAGGCACCGGTGTAGCACCACCACATAATTTGTATAGGATTCACTAATAAACCTGGTCAGAAAATAATTAACAACCAGGTACGTTGGTTGGTAAGTGTTTTCCACATTGTTTGTTTACCACCCTCTATATGTACCTACGGGCCTGTATTAGAATACTGTCTGTATATTTTCTTTGGTTTACATGGTGTGGGAAAACCCGTCAGTTGTCAAACCCGTCAGCTGATTGTCTTAATGCGTCAGCTGACACACCTTTCAGCTGATGCCGGAACTTTTGAATGACTTTAAATGGGGTAAGAGAAGAGAGGAGGCGCGTAAAATGCTCAGGGAGTCCAAGCAGGACCTGAGATATCTGCAGGCTACTTGAAAAAAGCTAATTGTGGAAATAGCTAAAAGCCACACCGATTTAATGGATAAAAAAGGACCTAATGCAATCGTTGCCAAGTTGGAAACCAGTAACACTGCTCTATTTTTGTTGCTGTGGTTGTGTCACAGACCCAGCGTGTTTTTTCTTTTCTTATGGAGGATTCGTTGTGGATTACTTCCTTTTTGGTTTGTGGATTATAAAGACTGGGTCGTGGTGATTTTTCCATTGCTGTTTTCCGTGGATTATTATTTTTCGGATGAAGTGACTTTGTTTGAACCTACAGGGGGTCCCATTTAGAAGTGGCCACTTCATTCACGCTTCCTGTGATTCACGCAGGTGCGTGAATTGTATTACAATTTTTCGCCACAAGGTGGCAGCTTAAGTCTGCTGTAGCATTGCCGGTAAACAGGGCAGCGGACTGCATTCAGAGGCGTTGCAAGCGGCAGTGTGATTGATACTGTAAGCTACAGAACGATATTAAAGATCACCTCGTTGAACTCATACAGTAGACTAGGCTAAATCAGAGCCTACTTTTTTTTTTATCAAGCTGGGGCCAGAGATGATGGCGTTTGGCAAACAATTTAGGCCCACTCAAAATGAGTAAAACCAAATTTGGCGAAATCTGGCACTTTTTTCCCTTTCCACTTTTTTAATGTGCAACTTTGCAACAGTAATTTCATTAATTCCAGTCGGAGGAAGGAAAGACACATGCAGTTTTCATGTTTAATTAATTTGGTAGTCTTATTATCTGCTAAGCTATAAGCCTAATGCAAAACCATTTTCTGATATTTTGTATAGATTGGCTATATGAAGATATCGATAGGCACAGGGCGCCCAATGAGTGAGACACACACATTTGAATCCATTCACACGCCACACCTTATATTGCTCTGGGGGTTTAGGCCAGAAGTGTCAAGTCATAGGTCTATTTAATCAAGGGTTTCTCCCCCGGAATATTTTTTAAAAAATTGAATACGCAATCGTGAGAAGGAAAGAGCAACAATCTTACCATGTCTGACTACTCACGTGAACAAAGTGCAGGGCTGAAGCACAGGCTAAACATATGAGCACAGTTAAACACCTCTAATATGGTAGGATTTATCCAAAATATTAATATCCAAATGCAAGCAGGGTGCGATTGGTCAGAAAATCACAAAAGCAATTAACAGGCCAGATTCTAGAGTCAGTCTTTTCCATTCAAGGCTACGGTTCTGCTGTGAGTATGACAAGCAGGTGTAGTGCACATCTGTTTCTCTCGCTCCCGTACCTCGGTCCGTTCATGTCCTCCTGCCTGTGTTTATTTTGGGAGATTGAGAGCATGATTTGTCAAGCAGGGTGCCCGACTCAATAGGCCTACCAAAATGCCTACAGGTTTAGATCAGGTGTGGTGATCAGCAAGCTTTCTAATTAATCCCAAAAATCGCTAGGCCACCTGAAATATTGGCTGATTGAACACTGTTATGCCCATGCATTAGCTATAGCGTCAGTTGCACACAAAATAATATAGCCTAATGAGCATGGTGCCTTCTTCAAACTCTCTTTTTCTTACCTTCTATCTCTCATTTTGGCTTTGTGCGTGTTACTGAGTGATGTTTGTGGACATTGTTATACAAACAGCCAAGTTTTAGCCTATTTAATATTTGCCACTGTTCACTCTAGATCCTAAACAGAAAAGCGTAACTGAAGAAGCAGTAATAAAGCCAATTTATGTAGGCCTGTTTGTGTAATTCTTTGTACAGCACTGTCTAAGCATTCAGTGAACAGAGTAGGTTACCCAATATATTGCTGACGCGCACCCGAACAGCAGTCGTTTTGAATGCGTCTAGCCTAGTTTCAAGCAAAAGATCATTTTGACTTAATTTAAGAAGACTTTAACTTATTTTAAGGAGTCTTATCAAGACAAATTTGCTTAACGCACTGGCAGACAAATTTGCTTGTTTTCAAGATGAGATAATTGAATTGAATAAGTCAATTTTTTTTTAAATTAAGTCAAATGATTTCACAAGAAAGCGCTAGGTAAGTCTCTTTATACTGAAAACAATACCAACTAGTTTTTTTTTTTATCTTGATATAAGATTAATAACACTTGGTTAGATTTTGTTAGATAAGCAGTTTTTGCAGTGTATACAGTATCACCTGCCACAGACATTCTCACTTGGCCGTGACACGCAATAAACAGAGGCAAAATTCCCGACACTTATTCAACAATGAAAATCTTCACAGTGGACCAACAATCTCCCTCGGAGTGCAGTGCCCATAATTTGCATCGAACAGTCCAGGGGTAAATTAAGTCAAAAAACACCTAAAGTGTTGTGAATATTCCTTTCCATATTAAAAATCCCAGGGGACACAAATCAATCAGAAGGAGATAGGTTACAATATAAAAGTACTTTATTCTAAATATTTGTTAAAATGAATAGCAATTGGCACCTTGACAAAACACTGGATATGGAAATAGTAATAGTAAGATGGCAAAGGATAAAACTTTGACATCCCTTGGCCCGTGGGGAGATCACATACCAGTTGCCTCTCCCTTCCACGCTATGACCTGGTCCAGATGGTCTATGTATTTATTGCAGACATCGGCTGTGAGCTTGTTTTGCCAAAAAAACTCTATTGTAGAGATCAGTGCGCCTTTGCTCATGGGTTTGGCCTCACAGTGTATTGTTTCATGGAAGCCCACACTAACTCAATGGGGTTCAGATCCAGCGACCTAAAAACAGAAACACATGGACATATCAGCACTGTTAGCCTATTTTCTGATATGTATTCATCCAGAATATTTTTTTTTTTTAAATTTAGATTATTAAAATAACTACAATAACTTACTCTGCCGGTGTCTGTACCCAGTTGACCCCTTACATTGAATGCAGGCCTTGACACTTTTTGCTGTGTGTTTTGGATTGCTGTCTGACAAAATCAAACAGGACAAATTAGGAGGACAACTTAACTTAATAATTAAACAAACATTAGTAGCCTAATCATCACCACGTTGCTTTTATTATAATCATGCAAAAGATTGTTATAGAAAACAGATTGTTAGCCTACCTTGGAAGAATCTATGTGTAGACATACGGAAACGCTCCCTTAAGTATGGACCGGCAGCTTTTTTGATTATCAAGTGTTGATCCATAATACCTGCAGGTTAAATAATATGTTAGCACATTGTAACACTTTATTTTGCATAGGCTTTATCTTATTCTTTATTTTGAACCCTTGGGCTGTCAATACTTCATCACTCACCATCAAAAATGACAAGCTGGCCAGGTCCACATCGAGAGATTCATTCTTGGTTTTGCTATGCCCCTGTAGTTTGTCTTTCTCCAGTGCCACAGTTGACTCGTCAGTGAAGAGAACATCATCAAACTTTTCACCAGCAGCCTTCCATTCTTGAGTTTGGATTAGACGCTGGATTAGAAGTCTTTGTTTTTTACCCGGGTCATTGGAATGAATCTGTAAGCAGAATGTATCAAAATGTTATTGTAAGAAGGATATGTTGAGTGCCCGATTATCACAGATAGGTAAATAATAAAGAGACGCGTTAGTGTTACCTGGGCTTCCCAAAGTTCCAGCCAAGATTCTGGACTGCCTTTCTCACCGAGTTTAAAGACATTCTTATGTTGTGCCTTCTTTGGAGAAGCGCTTTTACTTTTCTTGCTGGTAGTTCATCATCTGTTCTCAGGATTGAGTCTTTTATTCCCATCACCTGACTGAAAGAGACACATTGTTTCAACACATAGTTTGGTAAAGCCTGTTGTTATTTTTGTTAACATGTCAAACTTACAAACTTGAGTTTATATTTAAAGAATAAAAACTAAATTTACCTTGTCACTTTACACGGCTTTCGTTTCTTCTTCTCCACAGCAGCATGTCGGTAATGACGGCGTACCCGTATAGTCCGCAAGGAAGGTCTTATTCCAGTCATGGCCAGATGTTTGGCGATAGCGCTAGTCGTCCAGCCTTTCTTCCACAGGGTCCTGATGAGCTCACTGACTTGTGCGTTGATCACAGCCATCCCTGACATCTACTGTAAATAGGTTATGCATTCGGTCGAATACCACTAGGCCTATTTATCTTGGGGAGTGGCCGTGGATTTTGATCCCCCCCCAGAGGTGGATTTACTCAAGTAAATGTATTGAGGAGATTGTTTTGGTATTTTGTATTTTTCAGCAGTTTTTAAAAAAAGTACTTTTACTTTTACTTAAGTAAATGTTGGTTTAAGTATTGAAGTATTGTATATGAAGTATTGAAGCATATTAAACCACACAAGTTACTGAGTAAAAATTGGAGGAGGAGGAGTGGGTTAGGTGAAATAGATCAACCTATTCTGTTCTTGCTGTTTGTCTCACGATACAGCCCGTACTGAAACCTATAGAAAGCCCCAGATGAATAGGCAAGATATTTTGTGGTGCGTCGGAAAATGAGACATTTTATTTATTTTTTTCCCGAAAAGTGGGGTAGCCACTGGCCTCGTGACCTCACGAGTTAAACCATTAATGAAAGCAAAATAAACATAAAAAAAACCCAGCCAGATGCCTCTTCATAAAATAACAAAGACACCTTTATAAACAATAACAAGTTTTAACGTGAGACTGCGTGTCGTTTGGAGCAGCCTATCGGTAGGCTATATTAAAAGCAGAAGATTTTCAGTTTACTTCAGGATTTAATTCACTTTTGGATTGCTTGATTATAGTGCTAAATGTGGGGACTGTCGCAGGAGACGTACTGTAGGCCTATCAGCCATCGAAATGAAAGCTCATCAGGAGGTAATATTGTGGAAACAACTGAAAAAACGTTTGGTAAATATATGGTCCATACTGTAGCATACTGGTGCGCATAGACTCAAAGCTGCAAAAGCCGACATTCCTAACCCTGCTTACAAGTACCACCTGGTGGTTGTTTGGGTCATTGCCGCTTCACTGGGGAAATATAAATAAAAGACGCGTGAGTCACGTGTGAGGTCACGTGATAATCACGCGTGAAGCCGGACAATTCGAAGTCGTACCCAGTACCCACTGTAGAAGCGTACGTGCGCTCGTTTGCGCATACAACCAATTGTCGGGTGCGTTGTTACTACGCATAAAGGAAAAGCGCCTGTGTGTGCAAATATATTCTTGAAACTTTAATTGCATTGTCAGAACTTGTATATTCTGATGACTTAGTTAAACATATCATAATCCAGTAGGAGGATCAGGAAAATACCTGTGTTTATTAGTAATAGTCACTTTTGAAAAGGCTGATGGTGGCCTGTATGGGGACTGATTCACATTGATCTTGTTTATAAAAGTTTATTTTCTGAGAATATGGAAACAGCACAGGATCACAATGTGGTGGAAGAAATTCCTTTGTCTGAACAAAGCTCTAGGCCTGTGTTGGGTGACCCAGACTTCACTGCTGGGCCTGGGCCAGGGGTGTGGTTACAAGAAGAAGCACAACTGATATAACATCTTTATTGAGTTCTCTGTATATTGCTGATAACCATGATGATGTTGAAATGAACAGTGGTGAAAATGCTGTTCCTGTTAATGAAGGCAATACTGATACATATGAACTTGATGAGGGTGATGACGAGTATGATGATGATTATGACGATTATGAAGATAATGCGAGAGAGCAGATGATCAAGCTGAAAACTAATTTTAGAGTTTCCAAAACCAGTGCTGTAAATATGGAGACAAACTTCAGGCAGTATGTTGATAAAACATGGCTGAATTGGGCGATATCTTACAGTAGTGTCTAGAAAGAATGGACAGAGAAATGTGTAATTTTCTCTTGCGCAGAGATAAGAAATGGAAATTGTAGTCTCCACTGACATCAGCTCCATAGCTTCCCCTACTACACCTCCTAGTCTTCCTGGTGCATCTTCATACTACTCCAAACCTCCGCCAGGTCCATGATTGGACCTCATTTAAAGAAACATTTATGGCAGCCTTCCTATTTACTGATTACCTCAGTGAGGTGGAGGAAAAACTGAGGACTACAGTACAAAGACCTAATCAGTGTCTGAGAGACTTTGTCTATGATTATCAGGCATTATGTCTCAAATGGAAGCAGGACATTTTAAAAAAGTTGTAGAATACCAAGGCACTCATCTTCTTTGTAGTTAAAATGCCTTTATTTTAATGGGCACAACATAATTAAAACACTTTCGACGCGTTTCGGCATGAAGCCTTCGTCAGGAAGTGAGCAGTCTCTTGTGTGGGGATACTGAAAGAAAAGACATCAAGTCCAGACAAAGTTCTGGGAGAATTTTCTTTTCCACAAGGTTTAGCACTGAAGCAAATCACATTAAAAATATAATCAGAAAAAAACTGGAATTTATTACAGTGTGATGCTTCTCTGATAAATGCCTCCTGTTTTCAGTTTTAAAAGAGCTCCTACCTTAAATGACAAACTTGTCCACAGCTATCTACCACCACCCTCTAAAAACACTTGGCTGTCAAAGAAACCACAAGGTAGCTTCAAATGTGGTCATTGTAATCACTGCCCTACTGTAGTTCAAGGTAAAACATTTGAAGATATACATAGTCAAAGAACACATGAGATACAGCATTTTATTAATTGTAAAACAACATTTGTGATTTATAAACTGGAATGTCCCCTCTGTAATGTTTTTTACATCAGCAGAACCAAACGAAGGTTACAAGATAGAGTCTCAGAGCACAAATATGCGATAAGAACAAAAAATGAGAACTATCCAATGGCTCTTCATTTCAAAGACAAGCACAATAGTGACCCTGCTATTTTAAGAGCTATAGGTATAGATCATATACCACAAACAATGAGAGGGGGTGATAGATTGAAACAATTAAACCAAAGAGAGAGCTACTGGATTTTTAAATTAAGAGCTACTTTATATCCAGGTTTAAATGATGAGTTGGAATATTGCCATTTCTTGTAAACACAAATGCTCTATTGTTGTATGTATTGCATGCATGTTCTTTTTTGATCTCTAAATACTCTTTAATGTCTGTAGAGACTGTGGAATGACGCCCCCTGCTGACCACCATCAATACCTGTTTGTTTTTCTTTGGGTTTACCTTTGTTAAATGAGGGGTTTGCCATTAGCTAATTGGTCCCACCCACACACCTGAGAACACTCATGGAATTGATGTGTTTTATTTCAGTATGCCACACAAGAGACTGCTCACTTCCTGACGAAGGCTTAATGCCGAAACGCGTCGAAGTGTTTTAATTATGTTGTGCCCATTAAAATAAAGGCATTTTAACTACAAAGAAGATGAGTGCCTTGGTATTCTACAACTTTTCTAAAATGAACTAAGCCTGTCACCAAAGAGCACCACCTTTACAAAGTTTTGACAAAGTTCCTGGTAGCACTCCAACTGGACTTGATTCTCTGGAAGCAGGACATGCATGAGGAAGAAATAGTAAGGCGTATTCTGTCATCAATCTGAAAGTAGCAGGGTGCCTTAGTGGGATGGTGACAACGGTGACACAGTTGGGTTTTATGGTGGAGAAGGACTATGCCGGAGCTAAAGAGTACTGGCAGAAAGTGCATGCGAGTGTTAAAAAACAAGGGAGAAAGGTAACAGAGAAAAAGACATTCTGCCGAGGGGCAGCCAAGCTCATTGTGGTGCAGCATAGGACCTACAAGAAGAATGAACATGGTCTCCTCTTAGTTCCTATCACTATCAGAGGCATGCAGGGTGAGGCCGTATTGGACACTGGTAGCACCTTTACTTTGATGAAGGAGACTTTGTGGCAGTAGGTGGCGCTAGCAGAAGCAGTCTTCCTACCAGCTGAAAGACAAGAGGTTCGTCATGGCAGATGGTACCATTCACCAAGCCTTGGGGAAGAAGTCTATCTGTCTGGATTGGCATGGCAAGCAGTGGATTTATCTGCCAATGGATTAGGAAAATATATCTTAAAATTTAAGATTTAAGACAATTTGTCCTAAATCTCATCTTAAATTAAGCTTGTTTTCTTATTTTGCACGTCTATTTTATAAACAATGTGCCCAGGGGTGTGGTAATTAACAACCTAGGGAGTTGCCCAGTGCATTGTCTAAAAATCGCTATTGTACCACCAGTGTTTCCCATACATTGACTTATTTGTGGCGGCCCACCACAATATCAACATTGACCACCACACAAAGATTTTCCAGGTTGTACTAAATTGTGTTTAAATCTGGTTAGCATCATAACCACACTGTGCTAATTTGTTAAAAACTGTTGTATTCAAGTTAATTCTGCAAACCAACCACCACAAATAGAATTCAATTCTGTGGGAAACACTGACCACCTAAAACGCATTCCGCCACTGACCAAGAGAAACCTGGTCAGAAGTCTATGGCGAGTTGTTTATATGTTATTTTAAGAGCGCATTGTCAACAGTCATATTCTTGGTTAGAACATCTGCAGGACTTGGCAGCAGTCTTCCAAAGGCTACAGGCAGCCAACCTTAGCCTGAAGAAGTGCCATTTTTTCAAGCGTGAGTTAAAATTCCTTGGCCACATCGTCTCTGACAGTGGTGTTGAGGTGGATCCGGCTAAAGCCGTCTCAGACCAGTACCAAAAGATGTGAAGGCCGTACAACACTTCCTGGGACTTCCTGGCTGGTACCATAAATTTATTCCACATTTTGCAAACCTTGCCGCACCTCTCAATCATCTTAAGAGGATGGGAGTGGAGTGGAACTGGACTAGTGAGTGTCAAGCCAGTCTGGACGCCTTGAAGGATGCTCTGAGGAATCCTCCAGTGCTCGCACAGCCCAATCCAACGTTGCCCCTCCAGGTACTCACTGACGCTAGTGAAGTGGGTCTTGGTGCCATCCTGTCCCAGAACACACCAGAGGGGGAGCATGTAATAGCCTACGCCTCCAGGGGACTACGGGGGCCAGAATGCAATTATTCCACCTCAGAGAAAAAATGCTTGGCGGTGGTCTGGGCTGTCGAGAAATGGATACATTATTTGGAGGGAGCGGAGTTTGATGGTTTCACCAACCATGCGGCATTGTCTTGGGCATTCAATTGCCCGAAGACCACCTCTCGTCTGACTCGATGGATCCTTAGACTACAGCAGTTCACATTTGGGCAGCCGTGGCCCACTGGTTAGCACACAGGACTTGTAACCGGAGGGTTGCCGGTTCGAGCCCCGACCAGTGGGCCGCGGCTGAAGTGCCCTTGAGCAAGGCACCTAACCCCTCACTGCTCCCGAAAGCCCCCCGTTGTAGCAGGCAGCTCACTGCGCGGGGATTAGTGTGTGCTTCACCTCACTGTGTGTTCACTGTGTGCTGTTTGTGTTTCACTAATTCACCGATTGGGTTAAATGCAGAGACCAAATTTTCCTCACAGGATCAAAAAACCCAAATTCCTGGGGGTGCACATCAGTGAAGACCTCTCCTGGACCACCAACACTGCATCACTGGCTTAAGAGAGGCTCAGCCCGCCTGTACTTCCTCGCGGAAACTCAGGCGAAGCAAGTGCTCCACCAGCCATCATGACCACATTCTACCGAGGCACCATTGAGAGCATCCTCTCCAGCTGTATCGCTGTGTGGGCGGAAGCTGCACTGAATACAACAGGAAAGCCCTGCAGCATAGTGAACACAGCTGGAAGGATTATTGGTGCTTCACTCCCTCCCTGAAGGTCATTTACACCACCCACCTCACCCGCAAGGCGACCAAAATTGTGAGTGATGCAAGTCACCCCGCTCACAATCTGTTTGGCTGACGTTCAGCAGGAGGTTGTTGTCCCTGCACCACGTGGTCAGATGGTCGACCTCCAACCTGTATTGAGTCTCGTCGCCCTTGGTGATGAGACCCACCAGAGTTGTTGTCAATCGCCAGCAAATTTCACTATGTGATTGTTGCTGTAGGTTGCAGTGCAGTCATGCGTCAGCAGGGTGAAGAGCAGCAGACTGAGCACGCAGCCTTGGGGGGCCCCTGTGCTCAGTGTGATGCTGCTTGAGGTATTGTTGCCAACACATACTACTTGAGGCCTCTGACAGAGGAAGTCCAGTAGCCAGTTGCAGAGGTAGGTACTGAGTCCCAGTTTGTCAAGTTTGCAGATGAGTTGTTGTGGTATTATGGTGTTGAATGCAGAACTGAAGTCTATAAACAGCAATCTCACATATGAGTCTCTTTTTTCCAGGTGGGTGAGGGCTGGGTGGAGGGCAGAGCAGATTGCATCCTCTGTAGACCGTTTGGCTCGGTATGCAAACTGGAAGGGGTCCAGGGTGGGGGGGAGAATGGATTTGATATGTGACATGACAAGCCGCTCAAAGCACTTCATGATGATGGGTGTCAGTGCCACAGGGCGGTAGTCATTGAAGCAGGATGGAGCAGTTTTCTTCGGCACAGGTATGATGGTGGCAGCTTTGAAACATGATGGGACGATGGCTTGCTTCAGGGAGGTGTTAAAGATGTCTGTGAAGACATCCTTAAGCTCCCCGCGCAGTCCTTCAGCATGACCTGGGATGTTGTCTGGACCTGTTGCCTTCACGGGTGTTGATAGCAGCAAGTGTCCTCTTCACGCTGTCGGCAGAGAGGCACAGGGGCTGCTCATGTAGAGGGGATGGGTCTTCTGTGGGCAGGTGCTGTTTTGTGCTTCAAAGCGAGCAAAGAAGCGGTTCAGGTTGTTGAGCAGAGGGATGTTGCTCTCACAGCTCTGTGGCGCGGGCTTGTAGTCCGTGAGGGCCTGAATGCCCTGCCATAGGCTTTTGTGCGTTCCTGCTGTCTTTGAAGTGGGTGGTTATCTTGTGAGTGTATTCCTTTTTGCTTCCTTGATGCCACGGGACAGGTTGGCTCTCGCTGTTCTCATGCCAGCTTCATCCCCAGCTCTGTAGGCTTTGTCTCTGGCCCTCAGCAGCCTGAGGACATCCCCTGTCAGCCATGGCTTCCAGTTAGCCCGAGTGATGATGTCTTTTGATGATGTGTGGGTCACATCATCGATGCACTTGGTGATGTAGGAGGTTACAGTGTCTGTATACTCCTCTATGTCTGTCTGGTTGTTGTAAGTGGCTGCCTGCTTAAACATTTCCCAGTCTGTTGTGTCAAAGCAGTCTTGAAGAGCATCGGAGGCTCCCTCAGGCCACACTTTTACCTGCTTACGGACCGGTTTGTTCGCTTTTACCCTTTGTCTGTATGCGGGCATTAGCATAACAGTGATAGGGTCTGAAAGTCCAATGTGGGGGAGGGGGGTGGCTTTGTATGCTCCTTTGTGTGTAGTGTAGACCAGGTCCAGGATGTTATCTCCTCTTGTTGGAAAATCAACATGCTGGTGTAGCTTTGGAAGTACAGTTTTAAGATCAGCATGGTTAAAATCTCCAGTGAAGATGGTGAAACCGTCTGGGTGTGCCGTCTGTTGTTCACTGACAGCCTGGTACAGTTCACTAAGAGCCGCGTTCTTATCGCTGTTATTGTTGGTAGGCGGGATGTATACTGCGACTAGCAGAATCGCAGTAATTTCCCTTGGCAGATAAAAAGGACGGCACTTTATGATCATAAACTCTGCCAGTGGTGAGCAGTGTTTGCATACTACTACAGTGTCCGCACCATTAAGTCCACGGATGTAAACACAGATTCCTCCTCCCTCGTGATTTACCTCCCTTTACAATGGCCCTGTCCGTTCGATAGCATGCTAGCTGCTCCAGTTGTACAGCAGAGTCCGGAATGTTGTCATTTAACCAAGTCTCAGTGAAGACGAGCACACAGCAGTTACTTACTGTCCGATTTGTTGATCTCAGCAGTCGTATGTGATCCATTTTGTTGTCCAGTGATCATACATTTGCCAGGAGAATGGATGGTATGGCTGGGCGAGTTGGGCTGGCCGCTAGCCTGGCCCGACGCCTCAGCGCTTGCCCCTCTTCTGCTTCCTCGCACACCGCTTCCGGCGCTTTCTTTCGGGGAGGAGTAGCAGGCGAGAGTCGGTGTTGTTGCAGGCGGGAGTAGTCCAAGTTCCTTTAAGCGTCTCTGTTGCAGTCCAGAACGGCTGCAAAACTTGCTTTTGCAGATGTCAGTGAAAACTGCCTGCTGTACTTGTAGTCTACGGCGTAGTAAGGCGAGGCAACGTAAAACTTCGGACAAACACTTTTAAGCGAACAAAACACCCGTGCGGTTGGGACAGAGAGAGTAAGCTATGCGTGTGTGCAGCGCGCCATCTTGGAAACAGATCAACCTTTAAACTATCTACATATAACTTTTAAACTTTCAACATTCATTAAACTATCGGTCTATTAAACTATCTGTCTATTAACAACTGTTAAACTATCTACATTCAACTTTTAAACTGTCTACGTCTAAACGTCTAAATCAACTTTTTATTAAGCTATGCTATGTCTGTCCTAGCTTCATTTTCATGCACTCGTAATTCCCTGGAATTACAGTGCACTGTACTGTTCTTCCTAGGCATTTTAATATTATTATTCTTCTTCTAACGCAGTTAATGCAGCTTCATTACATTACATTACATTACATTACATTTGGCTGACGCTTTTTAACCAAAGCGACTAACAACATGGTAAACAGTACGTTTTTAGAACAATTCTCACAATTTTAGGACAGTTTAAAAAAAAAAAAAAAAAACATTAGAGTACAGTAAGAATAAGTGCGTCGGTGAGTGCTGTTTTTAACAGTTACTTGTCAGTTTAAAACGGCTGGTGAGTGCTAGGATCAGTAAGACTTGTTGTAAGTGTTGCTATGAGAGTAGGTGTTCTCTAAAGAGCTGGGTCTTCAGGAGTTTTTTGAAAGTGGAAAAGGATGTCCCTGCCCTTGTAGGAACTGGCAGTGTGTTCCACCAACGAGGAACAACAGATGAGAAAAAGTTGGATTGGCTTGAGCGTGCATCGCGGTAGAGCTGAGGCCGATTAGTCAGAGGAGCGCTGGCGGTCTGGAGGTAGTGTAAGTCTGTATGAGGGGCATTCAAGTAGGTGGGAGCAGAACCGGAGACTACTTTGTAGGCAAGCGTTAGAGACTTGAATTTGATGCGGGCCAGCCATAGGTAGCCAGTGTAGCTGGATGAGCAGCGGGGTAACATGTGCCCTTTTGGGTTGGTTGTAGACCAGGCGCCGCCGCCCGCGTTCTGGATCATCTGAAGTGGTTTCACTGCGCAGGCTGGGAGACCTGTCAGGAGGGCATTGCAGTAGTCGAGTCGTGAGATGACAATTGCCTGAACCAGAAGTTGGGTAGCATCTTGAGTCAAGTAAGTCCTGATTTTCCATTATGTTGTAGAGTGCAAAAGCGGCATGCCCGGGCGACTGAGGCAACATGATCCGAGAAGTTTAGTTGGTTGTCAAGAACAACTCCTAGATTTCTTGCAGTCCTGGTCGGGTGAAACAGACAGGGAGTCAAATTTGATGTTGATGTCGTGGTGTATGGTAGGTTTAGCTGGGATGACCAGCAGTTCAGTCTTTGAGAGGTTCAGCTGGAGGTGGTGTGCCTTCATCCATGTAGCTATGTCTGAAAGGCAATCCGAGATCCGTGCTGAAACCAGGGGTCGTCAGGTGGAAAGGACAGATAGAGCTGTGTGTCGCCTGCATAGCAGTGGTATGAGAAGCGTCTTGAGCGGATAATCTGTCCCAAGGAGGTGGTGTAGATAGCAAAGAGGAGGGGCCCAGCACTGATCCTGGGGGACCCCTGTGGTTAGATGGTGAGGTCGCGGATAGCTGACCAAGCCATGATACGTTAAACGAAGTCCTGTGAGGTAGGATTCAAACCAGGAGAGAGCAGAACCGGAGATTCCCATGTCAGCGAGTATAGAGAAGGATACGGTGATTAACCGTGTCAAAGGCAACCGATAAGTCAAGCAGAATGAGTACTGATGACCCGGCGGTCGCCCTGGCTTCTTTTAAGGCTTCTGTTACAGACAGCAGAGCCGTTTCGGTAGAGTGGCCGCTTTTGAACCCAGACTGATTAACGTAGAAACTTCATTCAAACTATGTTACGTAGGTCTTACTTAGGACATGTGGGCTTTGTATTTTTCAGCTTTGTAACTTTTATACTTTTTAAACTATTAATTAAAAACTAGTCAAAATTTCCCCATAGACTTAACATGGGCTGATGACATCACAATAGAGCCGTTAAGCAATTAGAATCCTATGGCAGGTGTTCGGGCCACCTGCATCAACTGCCAGTCTCAGGCTTTAAGCATACAAACTGGCCCTATTAAGACTACACACCCTATTCAACTGCTTCCTCTGCCAAAAACTGTTTCAAAATAAAAGTCCTCACTACAATATTTCACTGTTAAACAATTTAACCCTTTAAACTACTGAACTTTTCAACTGTTCAGCCATTGTAACTGTTTGTCTGCTTGTCATCAACTATGACTCCTACCCACTGTAGCTAGTTAGCTAAGTTAGCTAAGTAACATGGTTAGCATGCTAGTTAGCATTTTTAGCAAAACTGCTAAAAATGATTAGCTAAGTTAGCTAAGTAACATGGTTAGCATGCTAGCATGTTAGCATGCTAGTTAGCATTTTTAGCAAAACTCCTAAAAAAGATTAGCTAAGTTAGCTAAGTAACATGGTTAGCATAGTTAGCATGCTAGCATGTTAGCATGCTAGTTAGAATTTTTAGCAAAACTGCTAAAAATGATTAGCTAAGTTAGCTAAGTAACATGGTTAGCATGCTAGCATGTTAGCATGCTAGTTAGAATAGTTAGCATACCTACTAAAAATGATTAGCTAAGTTAGCTAAGTCACATGGTAAACATACTTAACATGTTAACATGTTCGTTAGCATAGTTAGCATACCTACTAAAAATGATTAGCTAGGTTAGCTAAGTCACATGGTTAACATAGTGCTAGTTAGCATAACTACTAAAAATGAAAACATTAGCTAAGTTAACTAAGTTAAGTAACTTGGTAAACATTATTATCTTTGATAACATAGTTAGCATAACTGCTAGCAAACATTAGAGCCATTCCAACTGTTAGTTATCGTCAATTATCTACCTAAATAATTTAACCATTTAAATTATCCACCTATTTAACCGTTAAATCATTCCAACTATATTAAACCTTATCTACCAAGCAAATCATTTAACTATATAAACTATCCACCTATTTAACTGTTCAGTCATTCCAACTATATTAAACCTCATCTACCTAGCAACCAATAAAGTTTGTTTTTACTCTGTATGATATTTTACATCATATTTTTTGCATTTTCATGCACTGTATTTCCTTCAGGAAACGCTTTTCTAGTTGCACATGAAACTGCATTGCACTGATGTACAATGGGTTTTTGGTGTTATGTAAGACAGATATTTATCCCTTCATTTTTATTGCATATAATGTATGCCTGCTAATTCACTCTAATTTAGTGCATGCCAGGTGAACTGAGATATTTCCCTTAAAGAATATGCATACTATTAGTCCATGCTAGAAGTTTTCCTGTTCCAGTAATATTCTTAGTTTTAATCTGGGTGGCTCATGTGCTCTTCTCATTGAACAGGATTCTTATGGAGACACCCCACTTCATGATGCCATTGCTAAAGACTTCCAGCATATTATTGAGATCCTAACATCCGTACCTAGTATTGACTTCACTCTTCAGAATAATCGTGGTTTCAACTTGCTGCATCATGCTGCTTTGAAAGGCAACAAGCTGTAAGTTCTGAGTCCATATAGACACACATTTGCCTTGGTTTTTTTATGTTTGAGAGAATGATGAATAATGTAATTTCAAGTCATGAGTCTGCCTACTGTGCTTAGTAAAGACTTTGTTTGTAAGTTTTCTTTTTTTTAATGGAATGGAGAAAGCTTTATAGTGTCCATGTAATATAAAGTTAAAGGTGCTATACATTATGTATGATGTCTATTGTAATAAATCATAAAATTACCATAATATGCCATCAGAGATTAAAGAAAAAATATTTTCAAGTATAGCTGCAAGCAGCAATGAGGGGGCCAAGCAGATAGGCCGGAGTAACCATGGCAACGAAATGATGTTAGCTCAATGCTGCAATCAGATGTATGGCCATAAGCTGTCAAAGCAAGTTTCACGTCTAGCACGTCAAAAGTTACAAGGCAAAATGCATTTTTGCTAATTGCAGTGACCCTAGAGGTCAAAGGTCACAAAATGTCTTGAGGGTCCTCCTGATGGGGTCATGAGTCAATGTACTAAGTTTGGTTTTGATACATGCAAGGGTTGCTGAGATATGAGCTCACTTCCTGTTTGGCTTCTTCACGCAAAATTTTGATTGGCTTTTATGGGCTTAACGGTAATACTTCCGAAGACAAAAAGTGATAACTTTTGTGAGGCTTGGTCTGAAGATGATCTGTGTCAAATTTGGTGGGAATCAGAGAAAGTATGTGACCCCTGATACATTTTAAGTGTTTTTGATGAAATCCAAAATGGCGGAAAATCCATCATGGCGGAAAATGACGTCATAGGGTGCATTGAACTCGACTTGGTCCAAGGATTCCAACGTCCAACGTTGGCCTGTTGGTGGCGCTAGAGGGTTCGAGTTGCCGACATGAAACTTGGTGACATGAATCATGGGACCGTCCCCAATCAGTGTGCCAAATTTCCCAACTTTTTACCATACGGTTCTATGGGCTGCCATAGACTCCCATTGCAAATAATAATAATAATAATAGGAAAATGTAGAAACACAATGAGGTCCTCGCAGCTTCGCTGCTTGGCCCCCAAATACTGGCTTCACTGACAACAATGGTACAACCAGGATATTCACAATTCTAACTTTCATTTGCAGCCTGCAAATACTGTTTATGTTTTGAGTTTGTGTTTTGGCCTGCTGTGCGACCCTCCGCCAATTTACCAATCACACAGTTAGTAGCATTTCGACCTTTGGATTGCCAGATTAGCCTGCCCTATTTAATACTCTCAAATGTTTTGATTTTGGACTGCAATGCCCATTTTAAACACTAGTGGTTATTCTTACATATAGCACCTTTAAAGGTCCAGTATGTAGGAAATAATGGAAAATAAACTGTAACCATTCCAAAAATGATCACCATATGTTGTCAGAGAGTAAGGAAACACGATGAATTGAAGTAATGGCTTATTTGACAACATTACTCTAACCTGTAAAACCCGTAAAACCCATGAAAAAAATGAGTTCACGGGCGAATGTCTTAAATTTTCGTTTATGTTTTGAACGATTAATTCTAGAATAAGCGTATTAATAATGGGCTAGCGTCCTCCTATTTGGGTTGCCAAATTAGCAAAGGCCAACTGTCAACAGCTGTCAGTTGTAGTCATGAACGCCACGAGAGGCAGGCAAATTTCCAAAATTAAAACAATAAACAAATTAAGTGGACATCGGAGGAGCTTCCTGAGATGGTGGCGTCTTCGTCAAACGAAGAATATCAAGTGTGACCTTAGAGCTGGCCATATTTCTCCACAACAGGTAGCCTAGGATAAACTTCATCTGCATCGCTAACTTCAGCTAAATATGTTACGTTGGTTAGAGAGGTATTTTTTGTTTTCACTGTTTCCGTAATGTGTAGCTGGGTCATGGTTGGAGAAACGTTAAAGCAGCTGCAGGTCAACTAACGTTAGCTAAGTCTTCATTACATCTGGCAACCCAGAAGAGGCTCGCGTCTGGTAGTCTTGAGAACGTTCACCAGTGTTTTGATTTTGGCCTGCAGAACGTTCAGTAACAATCCTACTAATCGCACCTTTAATTTAGCCTAGAAATCTAGATGCACCCTAGCGGCAGCAAATGTAATTTGCAGCCAGGGTAGTCTAGCAACTCTCCGTTGGCTTGCGAGCTGGAAAAATCAAACTTCGATCAGGCCAATCACATAGTGTATTGTAGGCTATAGAGAATATATCTATACACAACAGACAGAAGTGCTTGGCCACTCACAATGTCAAGCTATGTGATATACAACCCTGTTTCCAAAAATGCAAATAAAGAAAGAATGTGATAATCTGCAATCCATGTTAACAAATGTTTAGTTGAAAAAAGAAAGTAGACAACATATCAAATCTGACAAATTGTACTATTTCATCAAAGGTTGAAAAAGTTGCATAATGCCAAAGAAACAACATTTTACAACTATGTCAGGAGGTGGTTTTGAGCACAGACTCAGAGGCAGAGAATTATCAGAATTTAGTCTCTTTAATCCAACAGAGGTGCAAGACAATCACACCAAAATAGTCACCAGAGCACACAGTTCACAAGAGGTAAGTCCAAGCATCAGGATACAGTTCAGTTCACCGGTAAATATCCACAACAAAAGCAAAGTCCACTTACAATAGTAATCCAAATGCCCACAGAGAAGTTTAGAGAGGAAAGTCACCAGAAACTGTCCATGAGAATTAAATACTAGGGGTGTGACTTTCGAAACCGACGTCTCGAATCAGTGTCGAGGCTTCGAAGCACAAGTGTTTCGAAACACTGCTTCGAAATGTGGTTCAAAACAGCCATGTCATGTGACCACTGCTTCGAAACATTGTTCAAAATCCCCATGTCATGTGACCAAAGTTAAGTGAACCTTTGGTGCATTTCACTGTGTCGGCAGGCGTGCCCGCGGATTCAATTAACAGTGTAGACTTTCCTTAAGCAATAACAGAGACGGTTGATAAAGCGAGACGATTCACAGAAGGGTTCTTCCTGTTCCCCTATGACGTAGGGTTCACTAGCACCACGCCTTTTTAGGAGACTAGTGAGAGATTCTTTACACTGTGGCCCTATGGAAGAAATCATTTTTTTCTCGGATTATGCCCCAGCCCTTAATTATACAGTTCGAGATTGGACATTTTAATGCATTTTCTGTAATCCACATGTGTTCCTTACATTCTGAGACCGACATGGCGTTTTTCAAATTAACAGTTAAGGAGAAAAACGACTTTGTTTGCCACTTGTCTGTCTGTTTTTGTAACCCACTGGCACGCGATCTATTAGGTAGCCGAAGGTTCTCTGGAATAAGTTACCATTGCTTACCACTTCGATGTTGATCACTCAATCGCGAAAATGCCTAAACTTTGGGTGCATAAACAGACACCTTTCTGTCTTCTCCTTCCCTAAGGACGCAGACATGTACATAGTCATATCAGCATCGTTTTAGATGTCTGGATTGCGTTCAAATAGGCTATATCGCAGACGGCCATACACATAAACTAGGGCAGTGGTTTCTCAACCTTTTTTCGGTGATGAACCAACGCAAAGCATTTTTAGTTGAGAAAAAAAAAAAAAATTTAAAACAGAGCACTGTGCCATCAGTGTCTAATTTATTAAACTTTGAAACTGATAAACACATAGGCCTACAAAATTCAAACATTTGGAAAAAAACTATTTTGAACATTTTTAAATTGTAATAATCCATGACTAAATGTATTGCAAATGATTGTATATTTTGCAACTTATTTGTATATTTTAAAATCTCACATACCCCCATTTGAGAACCACTGTACTATAGTATTGCATATTATTGTTTAACAGTAGGTCATATCAATCTGGACAGCCAGGGGTGTTTCCCAAAACCATAGTTTGCATTGCAACCAACAAAGTAGCTAACTTAGTTAGCAACTATGGTTATGGGAAACACGCCCCTGGTTAACAAGTTGCGAACCAGCACACCTAATCAGATGTCTGCTTTCTCAATTAGCCTTACCTCTGATGTTTGATAAAGAAGCGCCAATCGATGTATCCCACAGCGCCGCCACACGGCCATATCTTTAGGCCTACTACCCACGCAAATTACAATGGAAATACAATAGGCCTACATCACTTTTTCTTTCATTGACATAAGGCTAATAATATGATGAACACTGGCATTTCTCTTTCCTATACTATATTACTGAACTGGTAGAAGAAAGAGGTGGCTTGTTAATATAAGGAGTGCCGACTTGTCCATCCAATCCAAACAAGTAAACCTGAGGAAAGGAGGGTATGGAGTGTGCGAGGCTAACTTTGAATGGTATGGTTTTATTTGAAATCCACATTTTCAACAAATCCCACAATTTAACACCTGCATACATAGCCATATTCTGCAGTCTCCCCACAAGGAAAAGAATAGCACAATGTTGATAATGTATTTTACAGCAAACAAGAAAGCGTCTTACAGATGATGCTGTTCCCACAATAATCAACTGCCCTAAACCCCCTCCATCAACTGCCAGTAGATGTGTCCTGCAGAGACATGGCATTGCATTGAGTGCAGAGACATGGCATTGCATTGAGTGGTAGTTAAGCATTTACAAAACTAAATACTGTTCTTGTCTTTGAATTAACTAACATCCTCAATGGATTAGTGTGAGTGCAGGAAAGCAGGATCTCTTCGTTTGGTTGGATGAAGGTTGAAGTCATATGGCCAGCATTTACAGCACCTAAAACAGAGACAACACCGCAAAGTAAAAAACAAAATACATAATAAATTACAATGATGTTCTTATGTTCTTACACCTGCACATTTCTTTGCTTAATATGATCCTTCCTACTATAAATGCTGTGATAACACAATAGGACTGAAGACTATGATATAGCTGGAGAGGCTGCCAAGTGAGGCAAATACTACGACTGACTTCTTTGAGGCCATGAACAGGCTTTTTGATGTCTTAAATTCATGGTATAAATGTACATTCAAATCCGCTAGTGCAGTTTTAACATCAGTCAAATTGTGATAACAGCACTTGATTTACAAACACAAACACTTACTTCTCAGGCGCATCTCTGACCCCAATCCATGGCGTCGTCCTATAGGACCACAAAGCAGACATCAGATCCACCATCTTACGAGAGAGAGCCTTCAGTGGATTGAGTCTTGGACCTTCAGGTTGCTAGAGAACAATACATATAGTGCAGAAATCATTCTCAGTGTGTTAACTAATATTGAATAATAGATATTTTTTTCCATACAGAGGGAAGTTTAAATCTAGTTACAGAGTTTCATAGTGACAGGCTGTTGGTCGAAACATGTTGGCCAATGCAGCCAAAAAGGCTTTTCCTTGGAGTGCCTTTTGTAGAATTAGTTTCAACTTTATTTTGGTTGCGTTTCATGAAGTCTTCAGGTCTGATTGTGAGTAGCCTATTTGAAATTATATTTGATATGTGTAACTTTGAAAGTCTGTAACTTGTATAGGGCAATTCCACGCAAAACTGTCACATCCATAATGCCAACTAAATACCATGGCATTGTGTTGCCGTTATGGATATGACAGTTTTGCGTGGAATTGCCCTATACATTTGAAAGGCCACAAGAGCTGACAGTTACAGAACAGTCTATGTACTGTAACATAGCATTGACTTATCCTCTGAATAACACAGGCTCAAGTTCATTCCTCCCTGTCATCGCGTGTTCATCCTCACCATCCATAGCGTTCTTCTGCTCGTCCAGCAACTGGGGAGAGAATTAGCAAACATGACGGTCATTTTAGTGCTGCTACTAACAACTAATTTTCTAATGACTAATCTTTCATTAGTAGACTAATCTATATATTTATTTATTTTAAGTATTTGTTATTTCGACGTGTCCACTTTATTTTGAACTCAACTGAAGGGCCAAAACGTAAAATATATATCAGCCTACTTTTGTTAAAAGCTCATTAAGTAAACTGTTCAAAAACGTTATGTATTAACAATCTAAACATAACTATCTGCATTTCCATTAGCTGACGTACGTTACAGTGCCCCCCTCCTCCCCTCTACTGTACATCCTTACATATATCTTTGGGTGGTTAGTGAGGCTGTTGACGCTGTTGGTCTACAACTGTCTGGTGGAACACAATTACAGTTGTACTAGAAGCTCATCTACATTTCTTTCAAAAATAATAATAATAATATTAGGACACTGCAAACTTAATTGAGCCCTCGGCTATTTTGAGGGACACCATGACCAAATTGGAGGTGAAACTTAATAAGGGTCTCTGCAAGACCATCCGAGAAAAACTACTCAGAACTGATGTATTCAACACAATCGTTGAGCGCCACCCTGACTACACATTTACAATCAGAGACAAACTAATACAAAAATATGTAATATGCAGGATCGGGGCATAGATCAGTATAGAAAATCGTCGCGTCATCGAGGACGGACAGAGAGTATGGCGAAAAACTAAATGTTTCACTATGCTAGGCTGATAATAAAATTCAGTGCACAAATACAACTCTGTACATACCCTGTTACTCATTTTTTTACTAGCAGCTAAACACATTTCTAAACTGCTAAATAAATGTTGCCACCAGTAGATCTGATCCACAAGATGCCGATTTAGGTAGAGCAAATATCAGGTTCGTAAATTATCTTTGTAGCCTAACTACCAAATTAATCTGGTAGCTAGTGCCTCAGCTAGCTCTGCTATCGGTATCGATGGTTAGCTAACGTCAACTAACCTTACTCCTCAATGAGCTAAAATTCATGACGGCGACACGAGATAATAATAATGTTATTACCTAAACTCCGCAGACATTTTATTACATAGATAACTCGTTACACAGACACAGACTAATCACAAATACCTTGCCACATTTCAAACTCCCACTTACCTCGATATCAGACCGCATCTTGCCACGACGATGTACCAAATTCAGTCACCCAGGGCAGCTCCAGTTGATCACAGCAGCAAGAGAGAGGCGCGAAAATGAAAAATCTTTGACGTATTCATCAACGAGGTAGCGTCGGCGCATTCTGACCACGCCTTTTTAGGAGGCAGGAACTGTGTACAATTCCATTCCATTGTAGAAGCCTGTGCTGCTTTATCTTTGTATATTAAAGATCTTTGGCAATAACCATGATGGTGTAGTGGTTAGTGAGGGCGTTTTTTGCACGGTAGGCCTAGCCCAGGCTGCTCAAATGTGGTTCGAGCCCTGTTTGATTTGTAAGGTAGCCTATTGTTTCAGATCGTATCTGTTTATGTTTTCTTACTTCATCGTTAACCACACAGTTTCAACTAAACTCCCAGAATGGTCAAAAATCGAGAGCTTTTATAAGAAGAAAGTGATTTAGAGAACACTAGCGGCAGCAATAAGAATCTCTTTATTGTCACTTCATGTGGTCTCCCATCCAGTAATTGACCAAGGGCATCACTGCTTAGCTTTTGACAAAGACTGAACACAGGTAACACAGTGAGCCACAAACTTTAAAGACTACGTCTCCAATATGAAGCATTTGACAGATTTGTTTCACCCTAAACAGCTCTGAGGTGTCGGAATTGTTTCGAAGCTTCGGAACAATTCGGCACAATTGCTTCAAACGTTTTGCCCATCCCTATTAAATACACAATCCGAGAAAGAAGTCCAATTCCAGCGAGTAATCCAACGTAATCTCCACTGAGAATTTCAGCTACAAGATCATGTCGCAGCACTGCAGTCATTTTCAGCTGAGCTTATATACTCTGTCAAGTCATATGACCACCAGGTGAATCCACTCATTAATTCACAGGTAGCTGAGAAGGCCAGGTAACAGGTTCTTGAAAGTAATGTCTCCACCTAGTGGTGGCTATGAGGAACTGTGTGAGGTCTGACAGTACCCCCCCTCTGACGGCCGGCTCCTGCCGGCCCAGGTCGATCAGGGTGAGCGGTGTGGAAGTCCCGGATGAGACCAGGGTCCATGATGTGTCTATAGGGAACCCAGGAGTGCTCCTCTGGTCCATAGCCCTTCCAATCCACCAATTGCCAACCACGTCCAGCCCGGCAGGAGTCCAGCAGCCTTTGTACTGTGTATACAGGTCCACCTGCAAGCATACGAGGGGGAGGGGGACGAGACACCGGAGGAGACAAAGGTGAAGTATGCACTTTCTTCAACAAAGAGACATGAAAAACCGGACTCACCCGAAGAGCCCTGGGAATGGCCAGTTGGTATGCAACTGCATTGATCCTCTGCATAATGCGAAATGGACCAACATACCGTGGAGTGAATTTCTTGGACTCAGTCCGTAACGGCAGATTCTTAGTGGATAACCAAACCCTCTGCCCGACTTCTATTGGCCTGCTTCTGATGACGAGCAGACACCTTTAACAGAGTCTGACGAGCCCTCCTCCAAGTACGTCTGCATCGTGCAACTGCTGGTTCTGCCGATGGCACTGCCACTGCTCTCTGTTGGTCAGGAAAGAGGGGAGGCTGAAACCCATTTTGGACCTCGAATGGAGACATCCCTGTAGAAGAGGACACCAGTTGATTATGTGCCATCTCTGCCCACATCAAGTTCTGGCTCCACGTAGAAGGATTCGCAGCCGTGATGCATCTCAGGTACTTTTCCAATTCTTGATTGATCCTCTCGGTCTGGCCGTTGGATTCTGGGTGATAGCCTGAGGAGAGACTCACAGAAGTGTTAAACAAAGTCCAGAATGCCTTCCAAAAGCGTGAGGAGAATTGAGGTCCTCGATCCGACACAACATCTGCGGGCACGCCATGATAACGTACCACTTCTTGTACCACAATATTAGCAGTCTCCTTGGCTGAGTTTCTGTAGAGGAACGAAGTGAGCAGCCTTTGAAAAACGATCCACAATGACAAAAATGACTGTATTACCTTTGGATTCGGGAAGTCCTGTGATGAAATCCATCGAAATGTGAGACCAGGGACGGTGAGGGATGGGGAGTGGATGCAGTAGTCCAGCTGGACGTTGTGTGGAGGATTTCTGACTGGAACAGGTATGGCAGGCTGCCACAAACTCCTTGACGTCAGTAGTGACACTGGGCCACCAGAAACGTCTCCTGACAAACTCTAGGGTTCTTTCTGCTCCTGGATGACCTGCCAATCGGGAGCTGTGACCCCACTGCAAAACCTCAGACCGCACAGAATGGGGAACGAACAGGCAACCTGTGGGAGTATCCTCTGGCGGGGGTGCTGGACCTTGGGCTTGCCGAACCTTCTCTTCAATGGCGATTCTCACTGGGACCACAATGCAAAGGGAGAGAAGGATCGGTTCAGGATTACGGTCCTCCTCAGAGGGGTCAAACTGCTGAGAGAGTGCATCCGCCTTTGTATTCTTGGAACCTGGACAGTATGACAAAGTAAAATTAAATCTTGTAAAAAACAGTGACCATCTAGCTTGGCGGGGATTCAAGCGCTTAGCCTCCTTGATGTACTCTAAGTTCTTATGATCCGTCCAGACCATGAACGGATGTGTGGCCCCTCTAACCGTCTCCATTCTTCCAGTGCCAGTTTTACCGCTAGTAATTCCCGATTGCCCACATCATAATTCTGCTCCGCTCTAGAGAATCGGCGAGAGAAAAAGGCACATGGGTGTACTTTGCCGTCCCTCTCTAACCTCTGGGAGAGAATAGCTCCTGCTCCAATATCAGAGGCATCCACCTCCACAATGAACGGTTTGACTCAACAATGAGTCAAAATGGGGGCAGTGGTGAACCTGTGCTTCAGTTCCTCAAAGGCTTTCTGTGCTTCAGGAGTCCAGGTAATTCTGGACTGCGCCTCTTTCGTGAGTGTAATGATAGGGGCCGCCACGGTGCTAAAGTTGCGAATGAACCTTCTATAGAAGTTAGCGAACCCTATAAACCGTTGCACCTGCTTCAGATTGTTAGGGACAGGCCACTCAGTGATAGCGCTCACCTTCTTGGAATCCATAGAAACACCATCATGACCAATACAGTACCCCAGGAAGGTAGTCTCGGTAGTGTGGAACTTGCATTTCTCCAACTTCACATACAGGTTACTCCGAAGAAGCGGCAGTAGCACCTCTCTGACATGTAGAATGTGGTCCTGTAAGGATTCAGAAAAGATTAGGATGTCATCCAGGTAAACAAAAACAAATCGATTCAACATCTCTCTAAGGACATCATTGATAAGAGCCTGGAAGACAGCAGGACTATTCGACAACCCAAAAGGCATCACCAGATAATCGTTGTGTCCACTAGGAGTATTGAATGCTGTCTTCCATTCGTCTCCCTCCCAAATACAAACCAAGTTGTAAGCATTTCTCAAATCCAACTTAGAGAATATCTTGGCTCCTCTGAGTCTATCAAAAGCTGTGGACATTAAGGGCAGTGGATACTTGTTCTTCCTTGTGATCTTGTTGAGTCCTCTGTAGTCAATACAAGGCCTCAGCCCCCCGTCTTTCTTACTAACAAAGAAGAACCCAGCTCCTGCAGGGGACGTGCTTGGTCGGATGAATCCATTGCTCAGGGCCTCTTGGATATATTCCTCCATAGCTTTGGTTTCAGGTAATGATAGGGAGTACAACCTCCCTCTTGGGGGCATAGTGCCAGGCAGAAGCTCAATTGCACAGTCATATGAGCGATGAGGAGGCAAGGTAGAGGCCTTAGTCTTGCTGAATACCTCTGCTAGGTCATGATACCTTAACGGGAGCTTGGAAAGATCAGGAAGAGTGCATGAAGTGATTGAAGGTGAGTACACAGGAGGAGTAATCTTAGGTCCTTGACCTTTCAAGTCAAGTCGAGTCAAGTCGGCTTTTATTGTCAATTTCTTTACATGCACTGGTCATACAAAGAATTGAAATTTCGTTTCTTACTTTCCCATGCAGACATAGACATGCTTTAAATACAGACATAGACATACTATAGACATAGCCATAGACAATAAACATTAAATTAAAGTGCAAGACTGAAATATAGAACATGTATGTATCAAAATAGAAATATAGGACATATATATAAAAAAAAAATAGAGGTAGTTGTGTTGTATATTTATATAGTTACATGAAGTTTAAACTTGTGCTTGTGTGACCTGTATATTTACATTGATATGCAGTATGCAGTAATTTCAAGTATATGAGGCTTGATGTGAAAGCAGCAACACGTTAGGCTCTTGCCCAGTCACAGTGCAGTTCCACAGGGCGGTGTTGGGGGGGAGGGGTTAGGGTAGACAGGATCATAGTTTCCTAGGTTCCTGGCAGGCTGGTGGGGGGCTGTCAGTGATGGGAGAGTGGGTAGAGTGTTCAGCATCCTGATTGCTTGGTGGATGAAGCTACTTGCCAGTCTGGTGGTGGTTGAGGGCCGGAGGCTCCTGTACCGCTTTCCAGAGGGCAGGAGGCTGAACAGTTTGTGTGCAGGGTGGGTTGTATCCTTGACAATCATTAGTGCTTTGCGGGTGAGGCGGGTGGTGTAAATGTCCTGCAGGGAGGGGAGTGGTGCTCCAATGATCCTCTTAGCTGTGTTAACAGTGCGCTGGAGGGTCTTCCTGTTCTGATCTGTGCAGCTTCCGCCCCACACTGTGATGCTGCTGGAGACGATGCTCTCAATGGTCCCTCTGTAGAATGTAGTCATGACAGGAGGTGTGGCACTTGCCTTCTTCAATTTGCCAGTGATGCTGTGTTGGTGGTCCAGGAGAGGTCGTCGCTGATGTGTACCCCCAGAAATTTTGTGCTGCTCACTCTCTCCACAGCATCTCCGTCGATGGACAGTGGTGGCAGTTGTTTGTGGCCTCTCTGAAAGTTGACAACAATCTCCTTGGTCTTGCTGACATTTAGCAGGAGGTTGTTGTCTTTTTGCACCATTTAGCCAGCAGGTCTACTTCTTCTCTGTAGTGAGCCTCATAAGCCCTTAGTGATGAGGCCCACCAATGTTGTGTAGTCCATAAACTTCACCAGATGGTTGGAGCTGTGAGTGGTTGTACAGTCATGTGTTAGCAGTGTGAAGAGCAGGGGCTGAGAGCACACACCCTTGAGGGGCCCCCGTGCTCAGGGTCAGAGTGCTTGAAGTGTTGTCCCGACCGCATTACTGCTTGTGGTCTCTGCAACAGGAAGTCCAGCAGCCAGTTGCAGAGGGAGGTACTGAATCCTAGCTTGTCCAGTTTGCTGATGAGTTGTTGTGGTATTATGGTATTGAATGCTGAACTGAAGTCTATGAACAGCATTCTCACATATGAGTCTTTATTGTCTAAGTGGGTGAGGGCTGGATGGAGGGCAGAGCAGATTGCATCCTCCGTGGATCGTTTGGCTCTGTATGCAAACTGGAAGGGTCCAGGGTGGGGGTAGGGTGGCTTTGATGTGTGACATGACTAGCCATTCAAGCACTTCATGATTATGGGCGGAGTGCTACAGGGCGGTAGTCATTGAAGCATGATGGTGATGATTTCTTTGGCACGGGTATGATGGTGGCAGTTTTGAAAAGTGATGGGATGACTGCTTGCTCCAGAGAGGTGTTGAAAATGTCTGTAAAAACATCCTTCAGCTCTTCTGCACAGTCCTTCAACACTGGCCCTGGTATGTTGTCTGGGCCTGCTGCTTTATGTGGGTTAATGGTGGCTAGTGTCCTCTTCACGCTGGCAGAGGACAGGTACAGGGGTTGGTCGGGGGGGAGGTGGGGTTTTCTGTGGGTGAGTGTCATTTTGTGCTTCAAAGCGGGCTTAAAAACTGTTCAGGTCAATTAGCAGAGAGGTGTTGTTCTCACAGCTCCGTGGCAGGCTTGTAGTCAGTGATGGCCTGTATGCCCTGCCATAGGCTCTGTGCATCTCTGCTGTCTTTGAAGTGTGTTGTTATTTTGTCTGTGTAATCCTTTTTTGCCTTCCTGATGCCCTGGGACTACATCTCCAGCTCTGAAGGCTTTGTCTCTGGCCCTCAGCAGTCTGTGGACGTCTCCTGTCAGCCATGGCTTCTGGTTGGCCCGAGTGGTGATGTGTTTTATTTCTGTAACATCATCGATGCATTTGGTGATGTAGGAGGTCACAGTGTCTGTGTATTCCTCAATGTCAATGTGGTTGTTGTGGGTGGCAGCTGTTTTGAAGATATCCCAGTCTGTTGTTTCAAAGCAGTCCTGAAGTTGTGAGACGGCCCCCTCCGGCCACATTCTCACCTCCTTCAGAACCGGTTTGGTGACTTTTGCTCTTTGTCTGTATCGGGGCAGCAGCAGGATGCTAATGTGGTCTGATTGCCCTTTTTGAACAGCTTGGGTGGTAACCGGGTCCAGGAAGCTTGAAGTCTCACAAGCAGGACCCCAGCTGAGCAGTTCACCTCCTCCCCATGAGAATTGTGGTTCATGGACCGGCAGCCAAGGATATCCTAAAATGACAGGATCATTAGGGGTCTCGATCAGAAAAAATTGTATCATCTCCGTATGGGAATCTGCCATAATCATCTTCAAAGGATTAGTACGATACTTCAACCTCCCTGACCCAATGGGGCGGCCGTCTATGGCTTGAACTTGGAGAGCAGGTTCACACTCTTCGTATGGAATATCAAGCTGTTGGGCTAAAGTAACGTCAAGGAAGTTTTCTGCTGCTCCTGAATCAACAAAGGCAAGTAGTCTTACCTTAAGCTCCTGAGTCGGTTGCCAGCTCAGGGAAATGGGCAGCACCAATCGGGATGAGTGAGTAGGGGAAGTAACTGCTCCACTCACCAGAGCTCCCCCCTGTTCTAGCGAGTGTTGGCTTTTCCCAGAAGCTCAGGACACTGAGCACGGAGATGTCCAGTAGCTCCACAGTAAAGACACCTCCCCTCACGGATTCTCTGCTGTCTCTCATCACGGGACAGGCGGGAGCGTCCCAGCTGCATGGGTTCCTCCTTGTCCGTTGTTGGATGGCTCACTGGTAGGCCAGAAGGATGCTCAAAGCCAGCAGACGTTGACAAGAAGGGTCCCCCTCGACCCCGCTCCCTACGGTGCTCTTGCATGCGTCGATTCAGACAGATGGCTGTGGAAATTAATTCCTCCAATGAATTTCCCCAGTCACGGCTGGCCAACTCATCCTTGACGTCATCTGCTAGGCCGTGGTAGAAGGTGGTGAGAAGAGCTTCACCTTGCCATTGACTTTCTGTTGCCAAGGTCTGAAACTCAATGGCATAATCCGCCACCGATCGCCTTCCTTGCTTGAGGGTGATGAGACGTCGCGCAGCCTCCCGCTTACTGGATGGTCAAACACACTCTCCAGCCTTGATATGAAGGACCTGCTGTCTGAGCAGATTGCGGTTTGTTGACGCCAAATGGGAGTAGCCCATTCCAGGGCTCTTCCCACCAGAAGAGAGATAATGTATGCCACCTTAGCCCGTTCTGAAGGAAACTGATTAGCCTGGAATTCAAAGACCAGGGTACACCGAGTCACAAAGCCCCGGCATGCCTCTGGCGTTCCATCAAACTTAGGCGGAGCAGGTAGACAGATCTCCCTTCCCAACGGCTGAACGGGACCAGGCTGGTTTGCCCCCCCTGATGGGGAAGGGGCTGCTGGGGTTGGAGGAGTCTGAGCCTGAGCACGTAGCTCCTGAAGGGCCTCCCCCATACGGGTCATATTCTCACTTAAGTGTTGGAGGAAAGACTGTTGTTCGCCAAGTAAAGTTCCATGATTAACTAAAATCTGATTGAGTCTCTCGCCATCCACTGTGCTCGCTTGTGGCTGCGACATGCTGTCAGGAGGTGGTTTTGAGCACAGACGCAGAGGCAGAGAAGTCAGAATTTAGTCTCTTTAATCCAACAGAGGTGCAAGACAAAAGGCTCAATCACACCAAAATAGTCACCAGAGCACACAGTTCACAAGAGGTAAGTCCAAGCATCAGGATACAGCTCAGTTCACCGGTAAATATCCACAACAAAAGCAAAGTCCACTTACAATAGTAATCCAAATGTCCACAGAGAAGTTTAGAGAGGAAAGTCACCAGAAACTGTCCATGAGAATTAAATACACAATCCGAGAAAGACGTCCAATTCCAGAGAGTAATCCAACGTCATCTCCATTGAGAATTTCAGCTACGCAGAGTCCACCTTGTGAGCTTGCTCAGGCACAAGATCATGCCGCAGCACTGCAGTCATTTTCAGCTGAGCTTATATACTCTGTCAATTAGTCATGTGACCACCAGATGAATCCACTTATTAATTCACAGGTAGCTGAGAAGGCCAGGTAACCGGTTCTTGAAAGTAATGTCTCCACCTAGTGGTGGCTATGAGGAACTGTGTGAGGTCTGACAAACTATATGTTAACTGGGCAGCATGATCATCCCAGAGAGGATGCAGAGGTATTCATCACTCTGTGAAAAAACTTTGTGGGCAAACAAATCAACAATATGAGAAAAATGTAAAGTACACTAGAGACAGGGCTGAAAAAATAGTATTGGATGGCTGGAATTTTGGAAGTGAAATGGAAAATGGAAAAACAAGTGGTATATGAATTTTTGAAGGTCTAGTGTATAGTCACTTGCTAAATGAAAATTATGACAATGCTGACTTAATGAATGGATATTGTGAGTGATGGAGCAAAATGCATTTCATGTATTGTAGGCTTACTATACATATGACAATAAACCGAACTTAATCAGTTAATCAGCAATAAACCAATCACTTAAACAGGAACATAATCTGTGACCTGTTGCCAAAGCATGTGATGCATTGCAGCCATTTCACAGCACCTCACAGACATTGGCGCAGGCCGTGGATGCTTAGTGTAGATATTGCAATGTTCACAATCAGGAACTCAAGCGAGGAGTAGGCCTGGCTTTCTCATGATGCGCAGTTGGAACTTGATGTTTGGTCAGCAAACAGAATGGCCAACCCCGAGTGCATTCAAACTTCTGTAGACTGCTCCAATAATGTATGACCAGCAGGCGACCAAAGGAGCCATTGTTTTTAGACAATCTAGTTCAGACCTTTTAGGTAGCCTACTGTCCAACTAATGCTGTTACAGGGGGGCTACAGCTGGCACATAACTGAAGCGTTCCGTTCACATCCTGTAAAACAATTTTAGAAAACTGCACTGGTCTATTTCTTTCGAACGTAGGCTATGTGTTGCGAACGGAATGCTCAAATGACATTTATTTTTCTTTATTGCATTTTGCATTTCACATTAACTAATAAGTCAGCATTGTCTTTGGTTTGTAGCCTAATCCCTGAAATAGGTGAACATATTTGGTAACGCTTTAGAATAACATGTGCTTATTAGGTATTAACAGTGCATTATAAGCAGTTAACAATTTATTACTAACAGTTAGTAAACTGTTGTTATCCTTTAATAACATTAACTAACTGTTAACATGCAGCTTGTAAGTTTTAATAAGCTGCCTTTTAAGTTACTTACAAGCATATTTGTTAACAGTAAGTGTTAACAAGCAGCTTGTTAATCCTTGTTAATGGTGTATAAGACAAAGAGGTGGATAACTAATACGCTTATAAGACCTTTCTTACCTATTTGTAGTAAATTTTGCAGCCCCCCAATCTAAAGCGAGGACCATGTAGCCTATAGCTCCACAAGCCCGACCTTCTATCTCTATATTTCTACTGGATCTATTTAGCTTGGTTTAGCTGTGAGAAAGGCACCTTCAAAATTGCTGCAGTGAGCAGGAATCGAACCCCGGTCTCCTGCGTCATAGAGTGACCTCTTACTTACTGAGCTACACTCCTACCTGTGTATTCTGATAATGTTCTACATCATACCAGGTATGCCTTTTACAAATATGTTTCTGATGGAAAAGTGGTGTTTTGTTATGTTTTTCCAAATTGCGGCGTCCACTGTAAGGATGACTAACAATTTGATGGCATTTCACTGCGCTAGGCCACAGATTTGCCTGCAAACCATTTATTAGGCTGTCTTAATCTTCACGGCGGAACAAGACCCCTCCGCTGCGCGTCGGGGTCCGGTTCGCCCTGTCGGGACTTATTTTTCCAATAATGACCGGCGTTCTATACATTATCCCTTACTTCACGTAAACAAATTATTGAAGACAGTTCCATTACACAAAGGCAAAGACAACTCTTCATATTCTTGTCCATTTTCCAAATCACAGTGAGTGCAGCCTATGTCAAAGTGCCCTGGCTCAGTTTGTAACAGTAGTGAGAACCGGATAAATCCGCAATTTCCTCTAATCTCGTCTTTGTTGCCTTCATGATTTCCTTTAAATGTTTCTTATATTTATTTCTTTATCTGTCTCTTGGTGCCCTACACACAGTGCGTGATGCGTGTGGTGGTAACAGCAGCACTGATCACTATGCTCTGCCCGTTTGTGTCCACTTTGTGTTTTGTTTTTTTCGTCACGGAAGTGAAAGCATCTCTGGGGTGACTGGTCCACGATCAGGAAATTAATTTGTTGACTCGAGACATGTCAAGTCATTACAAGTCAAAGAGGCAAAGTCCGAGTCAAGTCTCGAGTGAATAGTAGGCCTATTCAAGTCCAAGTCGAGTCGTAAGTCATGCCGAATTTTATCAAGTCGAGTCTGAAGTCATTAAAATCATGACTCGAGTCCACATGTCTGGAGATAATAGTATTAGAACGGTAGATTCTAACCCTACGGTTTGATTGCAGTAATGGGTAAGTGCTAATATGTTGGGAAAACCCAATGGAGTCCATCAGAGATTGGAATGAGACTGTGAGGCAATTATTTTTACTGTTCATATGTTAACACTTTGAATACTGCACTGTTTTTGGAAGCTTTGGCCCAGAGTGCCAGCAATCTAGATCATTGTTGACGATTTTTGTAGAGCCACAGCGTATTCTATGTTATAGCTATGGACACATACTATGGCTCATTTGAAAGGTGAGACTTTAAGCCAGTGGTCCCCAAACTTTTTCTTCCGAGGGCCAGCTCACTATGACTGGCTCTAAGAGAGGACCAGAGACTCGGAGTATATCAGTAACCATAAATAGCTTAGTGCAATAAAAAGACTTTATTCCCAAAAGTATTAGCAGGGAGTCCCAAAAGTATATTTTGAACTCTGAACTCTGTGTCTTTGCATACACAGCTCAAGTTGTGAACAAGCAATATCCTACAAATAATTTAAAGTTCTCAAACTATGAGAGTTTAATGAAGTGCTGGCAAAAAACATCTGAAATGACCACCATTCTAACTGTCACTCACCTGATGAGAACTTTGTGAACTCGGTATGAACATTTGAACGAGTGAATAAAAAATAGAAATAATTATCCCAGAAAGTCCCAGAAATATGACTTGAATAGAAGTTAGTTAGTTATTAACAATTAATTAAATATTTGGTAACGCTTTAGAATAACATGTGCTTATTAGGTATTAACAGTGCATTATAAGCAGTTAACAATTTATTACTAACAGTTAGTAAACTGTTGTTATCCTTTAATAACATTAACTAACTGTTAACATGCAGCTTGTAAGTTTTAATAAGCTGCCTTTTAAGTTACTTACAAGCATATTTGTTAACAGTAAGTGTTAACAAGCAGCTTGTTAATCCTTGTTTGAGAGTTTAATGAAGTGCTGGCAAAAACATCTGAAATGACCACCATTCTAACTTTCACTCACCTGATGAGAACTTTGTGAACTCGGTATGAACATTTGAACGAGTGTTAATTAATTGATACACTTTTAGAATACTTCTGCAGTCAGCATGGGCCTCTTGCATTGTTTGCAGGTAGGCCTACTATACATTTCATTCTGTTTTCGATGGCAAAAGCGAAACAGCGCCAAAACAACCAGCAGTGGACAAAAAGAGTATTACATGTGTACTGTTAAGACTCGCCATAGAGAATGAATGGGGGGAATTACGGAGGTTATAGTTTGACGATGTCTTACTCCCGTGTGGGCCAGATGCTATATACCACAGACATGTTTTGGGGGGGCCACCCAAAATGAGGTGGCGGGCCGTAGTTTGGGGACCACTGCTTTAAGCTCTCAGTGGGTACAAACCGTTTATTTCTACATGCCTCTGTTCCTGAGAAATCCCAAGCTAAACAGTGGCTAGTTTTCATCAAAATCCCTGTTTTTTTTTTCTAGAAATGGAGATAAAGAGTCTTTTATGAAACACGCGCTGTTTGAGCCTGTCTCTCTTCTGACACTTATATTTCTGGGTCAAAGGACTTGTGTAAGATAAATATAGTTTTTCTGTTCACAAAACCACCTTTCTACTGCTGTCGGGCTCCATAATTCCTCCCCCTCTTGGTCGGTAACGTCTGTATCGCCATCACCGACATATTCGGCACTATGGCAAGGACGTGTCCTCTTGCAAGCGTGAATCGGCCTATCACCCACTCCGCTCGGCCCGGGCCGTGGTGGAGATGGAACTCCCTCCTCAGCACAGTGGTCAGTCACTCTTTCTAATGTTTTTGACCCTGATTGTGTGTTGGTTTTTTTTTCAGTTTTTAATTTTCCCCTTCAGCACCTGAGAAGTGTTGCCTGTAAAGTTCCGGGAAATTGACCTGGCGAGACTGCCAGGAAGAGCTTGTTTCCCAGTCTGAGGGGTTGGATGGTGTTAAAAGCACTTGAGAAATCAAAGAACATGATTCTCTTAGCACTTTTCCCTTGTCTAGGTGAGAATGTGTCCTGTGTAGAAGATAAGTGATGGCATCGTCCATGCCCACTTTCTCCTGGTATGCAAACTGTAACGGGTCTAGTGTATGGCGTACCTGGGGTCTGAGCATACCTAAGACCAGTCGCTCCATTGTCTTCATCACATGTGACGTTAGAGCGACAGGTCTGTAGTCATTAAGCTCACTAGGGTGTGGCTTCTTAGGGAAGGGGGTGAGACATGATGTCTTCCACAGTGTTGGAACTTGTCCGAAGCGTAGACTCAAGTTGAAGATGTGCTTCAGTGGCTCCCCCAGTTCAGCAGCACAGGCCTTAAATAGCCTTGGACACTGTCAGGCCCCGCTGCCTTATTGGGGTGAAGTTTCTTTAGTTGAGCTCTTACTTGATCTGATGTGATGATGGGGGGTGTGAGGGGAGGGGAGGGGGAGGGGTGCATCTGGGATCTGTGTGTCTAATGGCTGTTGACTGAGGTCATTGTCACCTCATTGTTTGTGATCGCCATGTGGGGGAGGGGTGCAATATCCAGTGATGGTGGGGGTACAATAGCCTGTGATGGTGGAGGTGAGTGTTGCACTGGTATTGAGGGGGTGAGGGCTGGGGGATGACCACCTCCCTGTTAAGGCTGCCAGAGTCGTGGACACCTCAACAGGCACAGGCAAGGAGGCGTTGGGTCGTTGGGTGTCACCGGGATGCAGAGCTGGAGAGACTGGGAGGTGGGGGTAGGGCAGGCACACAAACAAGAGCAGTGTCTGAGTCAGCCCACTGGACAGACCACTGCCATTGGAGCTGGAGCAGGGCAGTCAAACCTGTTGTAGAAGTGGTTCAACTGGTTCGCCCTGTCCAGGTCCCCCTCCACAGAGCTGCTGCTCTTCTTTTTCTCATGTATATGTGATCCAGCAAAGAGTCCTTTGTGAAACTTTTAAAGTATTTAAAACATCACAAGATCATCACAATTTGTTTCACCTTTCATTGAAACTTTTCACTGCGATTGAAGAAGGTTCTGAGTTTAAATAGATGCTATACTACACTTTATAAAACTGTATATATTAATATGCTATCACTGAGCTGAACTTGGAATACTGTATGTTTGTGCTGTAAGGACAGTAAATAATGACTTGTTTGTTCTTTCTTGATTTACAGTGCAACAAAGACTATACTAGAAAGGGCACGTCAACTAGTTGATGTGAAGAAGGACGATGGCTTCTCAGCATTGCATTTGGCTGCCCTTAACAACCATTGTGATGTTGCTAAGATTCTCATCAAAGAGGTGTGGCACACATTGACACTGAAATTACTATTACCTGAGATGCGTTCAAATTCGGCAAGCAATGGCGAATGTTTATGGCGAATATATTTTCTCTGAAGAGTTAAATTGCAAGGGTTTGGTGTAAACATTCTATTGTAATGTTAACCATTCATCCAGCTCGTGTCCAGCTCCACTGTATGTTTGTGGAGAACTACCTCCTCTAATTGTTTGCGAGTGTTTACAAACATTTACGGAGAACTCAAGAAACAGTAAACTGTTTACAAATGTTTACAAACGTTCGCCTATGTTTATGAATTTGAATACACCACTGTTTTCACAATATTCACACAGTACATTTGACCATAGAAAAATACAACCTTAATACCAAATAAGTTGGGACACTAGAATTCAATGATTTACAATTCATGTAAACCTGTTAGTAAATTGAAAATAGCGCAAAGATAGCACAATTGTTGAAGCAGTTACATTGTATTGTTTTTGGAAAATATATGTTCATTTTCAGTTTGATGCTAGCAACACTTTTGGGGAAAAAGTTGGGATGGGGCACTTGCATGATCTCTTCTTTCAACAACTGTCTTTACATTTTTTGGAACTGAGGAGACCAGTTGTAGAAGTTTTGAGGATGAAATGTGGTCCCATTCTCTCCTTATATAGGCAAGCTATATATTCAACTGCTTAACATTTTTTTTAGTTTTATGATGTGCCAAATGTGACAGGTCTGGTATGCCTCTTTAGCACCCAGAGCCTTCTACTATGGAGCCATAATGTTCTAATACACAGAGGTGGGTAATAACTCACTAGCCTGGTAATACCAGACTCACCACTTCGTTTCACATTGGGAAATGTTTCCAACTGTAGTATCGTAATAGGCATAGACTTTACTTTAAAGGAGAAGTTTGTGTGATATTGACCTAAAGTGTGTTGAAACATGATACCGAGTGTGAACTTGTGTCTCATAGCTCATCTATCAATCTAGCCAATGCTACCAACAGGTTTTCAATGGGGGTGCCTCGGGCATCGGCCTAGCCATGCAAATAAATCACTGTTTTACATCATTTACGAGGCTCAAAGTTGCAGTATTTTATGTGTACCACTTTTTAAAATATTTCTCTACTCTCAACAAAATCATATTTTTTTTACAAAAATTTTTTTACAAAAGTGTGCCTGTTGCAGAACCAGTGAGGAGAATGCATTATAAATGCATTTTGTCTGTTTTTTTCTTGTTGTTTTTGCATGAGGTCCAGAGAGGTGGAGCCTGACCTAGCGGCTCCTTCTACTGGTTCTGCACAATGATTATTCCACCATTGATGTCCTATTTGACACACCCGGATCTTTTTTTAACTGGAAAAATGCATATTTTTGTTCTCAAGTGACTCTGAATGCAAAGCACTACCAATCTCGAAACTTTGCTGAAGTGTAGTCCATGCGGGAACCTATATGCTGAAACAAGTTTTGAGATGATAGTCTCATTCAAAAGCTACAACATCTTAAAGTTGGCCTACATAGCAGTTTTCAAACAGCAATTAAAAAAAAAAATTATAATGGCCACTACTCTCTATCTGTAGGGCCGCTGTGATATCAACATCTGTAACAACCGCCACCAGACACCACTACAGCTTGCAGTCACCCAAGGTCATGTTGAGCTAATACAACTGCTGGTGACAGAGGGGGCAAACGTGAACATGGAGGATGAAGATGGTGACACTTCCATGCACGTAGCTCTTAGCCGAGAGACATTGGCAAATGTCATGGTTGCCACAGATGGAGAGGGATCCTCCTTGTACAGCCTGGTGAGTTCTGTGGATAAATAAATGGGAAAATATTTGACAAGAAAACATCCATACCTCTGGACAGAGTGATCCGGTTTTGAAATTGCAGAACATTTTTACATGGTCTCCCAACTTTGGGCTAAAGTTCTAATGTAGTGGCACCCCAAAATAATAACTTCCTTTCCATATCAAAGGAATTGTTGGAAAGAAGATGTCATGGATATGTCCACACCGGCATGGGAGTCGAACGCTCTAACCACTGAGCTAAAAGCCCAGGCTTCCAACTCAGCGGTTAGAAGCGTTCTTAAAGGGGAACTATGCGGGTCTGGTTATTTCTTCGCTGTTTCTGGTTTTTCGCTGGATTTGGGCTTGCATTTTTCACAACACAGCTCCCCCTGCAGCTTCGGTAGCAAGTGACTGCTACGCTAAACCCCCACTAGCTAGCGAGCTAGCCATCAAGAAACCAAGCCAAACACATACAGGGCTCACAATAAAACGGTCGAGCAAACACATTGTTTAAGAGACTATCAAACCACATTACACCCAAGAGTAGGCTACTTACAATTTCAACAGCAACAAAGCCAAGTCGGCGTCCGTTTTGCAGTCTTCTTTGAAACTACAATCTGACTTTATTTTCGAGGCGCGATTGGATACTTCCACTGAGTCACATCCGGTTTTCTTCGGACCGGGAACAGAAAGTTGCATATTCGTTTTTTCCGCAGAGAAGCGATAGGGGGAGACGAAGCACCCACCAAACGACCCAGAAAGTGTTGTAGAACCATCAGAACAACTCTCAACCTGCATAATTAAGGTCATTTTTGCTATAATTGTTGCATAGTGCTTCTTTAAGGTTAGGGGTGTGAGGATTTACACGCGCAACTAGCATGCTAGCTCAGTTCGCCTCTGTTACACTCACCTCCCTAAATCCTCACTCCCATGATCCGGTTCACGGCACCACTGTAACAAAGGTCGTAATTCATCCGCCGCTCACAGCCCTCGAACCCGCCACCTCAACACACACCGAACGCTCTAACCACTGAGTTAAAAGCCCAGGCTTCCAACTCAGCGGTTAGAAGCGTTCTTAAGGTTAGGGGTGCATGCTAGCTCAGTTCGCCTTTGTTACCTTTGTATACAGAGTGATTGCTGGGTCTGCACCCACTTACTTAAGTGCTCTCATAAAGACTCGTGTTACCCCTTGGCCACTGCACTCCTCCAAGGAACCCCCATGGCAATCCAGTCTTTTTTCATCTTTTTCATAATCAGATCATTCCATTGGTGGAATTATCTGCCAACAGGGCATGTTTCTTCATGTGATACTGGAATCTTTCGACAGATTCTAAATAAAATCAGGTCTTACAGCTACCATTGAAGTTCTAGTCAATTCCGGTCTGAGGTTGTCAGACTTAGCAACAGTAACTAAGGGGGGCGGGACGAAGGGTCAATTGCATATCATTGTTTTTATCATTTTTTCCCAAAAGACACCAAGACTTGATTGACTGGGTTGAAAGACGGTAAATCTAAATTAAATCACTAGGCCAAGTCTATACATTCATATCACCCATCTACTTAGCTGCTGAGCCAATCACAATAGTTAAAAACTCTGCGGTGTAGCTGTGGTCTTACTTAGCTGTAGTGCTTACGACGCATAGACTGAATAATATGACTTCAGGGTAGGCTACTGCACTTAACGTCACACGTTGTTAGTCCATGCTTATGTTGACCAACAACAGTGTGTTTGAGCCTCCTTCCCAAGTTTTCCCATGATTGTGGTTGTGTTTACTGAACCAGAATTTATTAAAGATTAAAAGATTAAGGGTCCATTCTAAGGGCCCAGCACTGACTTACATCGAATTACATGTATACACTAATTATTTTACAAAACAAGTGGGATTACATTTATACAGAATGGCCAAATATTGTTACGTTTATTAAGATTCATTAGGGAAAGATTGTGTACATTTTGTTGATTTTGTACTGTGCAAATCATCACTTCATTGTGTTTGACTGTGGTAAAGCTAAGCAGATCTGGACTGATGGGTAACACAGACCTGAATCTGGGCACTGCCATTGCCTGCTTCTTGGCACAAGAGGGGGCTGACATTAATTATGCCAACCACAAGGGCAAGAGTCCATTCGACCTGCTCACCAATTCCACTCTTCAGCAACTCATCAAAAGCTTTTCTGAGAAACACAGGTATGTTTACATGTGTTATGTTGCTTCATAATCAAAGGATTCATGTCTGTCATAGAGTACAAATGCATGAAAATGTGTATGCTTTTCTGCTGGTCGGGTGTGAAAAATGAATGAAAATCATGAAAACAAGAAAAGCATGTGCAGTCAGGCAACTGCAGACCCTCACACATGTCACAAAAACTACCAAAAGTAAAAACAACCAAAAGTAAAACCAAATGTCTGAAGTACATTGACAGGGACACACTAAATTGTCTAGGAAACGTCAAGAAAAATGCCTACTTGTACTACTTTTTCGCGTGTATACACACTGGGCTTGTCAACCAGATAGCTGTATATGGCAGCCAATGAATCTCTGCCCACTTGCGAACATTGTCTTCCCATTCTGTTATCAGCTCAGGATCAGGCAGACAATCGCCATTAGCTAAAACAAATTTATTAAGATACGGTTTGTGGTTCTGTGGTGACAGTGACAGTGCATACCTTGACAGCTCAACATGCCGGTCTATTATTTGAGCCACATCTCTGAGCTTGTACAACACTAACATTCCTGAAAGCTATGGAGGACCAAAAATGACTGTAGTATAAATAGATAAATGCAGAAATAAATGATGAAATCTATAAATAAACAAATGGATCTATATAGTTTAGTCATGAAAACTTCAGGGCTCCAGACTAACTTTTTGCACTGGTTGCACTGGTGCGCATAACTTTTTTTTTTTAGGTGCACCAACACAAAAGTTAGGTGCACCCAAATTTTCAACCACATCGCATTTAACACCGCAGCAGGTCCTTTTTCCTTATTTACTGTCCTATATACTGTAGGTTGTCCTATGGCATGATTTACAATTCTACAAGAAAAGTAACTTAATGAAGTGTTGGTGCTTTAAGTGCTTCACTGAGCTGAAATTTAAACTTAAAACATCTCAAGATGAATTAAATTAAAATAACAGAGTAAATGAACAGTGCACGTCTTTTAAGGGCTTCAAACTGCACATCTCATGGCTCAATGTCTTACATACTATCCTTCATGATCTTTAGGCCTTGGCTAAACCAGCTCGCCATGCTAGCATCTTCCATAGAAATGTATTTGAGCACAATTTAAAGAGATGTTCCAAGTAGCCTGGGGGATTTTTATGTGATTTTGCAATGATGATTGCAATAATCATTTGACAGCCCCACAATGCAATTTACTTTTTACTCAGTGCAGTTAGCAGAAAGCATCTGAGAGCAGTTTGGTCTTAAATCTAGATTTAAAACTGGGCCTTTTTGATGTCATCCGAAAGTAGGTTCCAGAACTGAGCCGCACTGCAGCTAAAAGCTGCTTCACCATGTTTAGTTCTAACAGCAGGTTTTATTAGAGGCAGGTTTTATTAAGAGGTTTTTCTCCTGAGACCATAGGTCCTGCTCCATTTACTGATTTATAAACAAGAATAGTTCTTTAAAGTCAGTGCAGGGACTTAAGAATTGGAGTTATGTGGTCAGTTCTTTTTGTTTTTGTGAGAACCCCAAATCACCTGAAGCTGTTTGATAGTCTTTTAGGAAGGCCTGTGAAAAGTCCATTGCAGTAGTCAACTCTGCTGTTTTTCTAAATCATGTTTAGACATCATCCCTCTAAGTTTGGCAATATTTTTGAGGTGGTAAAAAGCTTTAGTTTAGTTTAATAACTAATTTAGTTATCACTTTAATGTGGCTGTTGAAATTTAGATCACTGTCAATTAATACACCAAGATTTGTATCCTTTGCTTTCAACCCTTTTGTGTCAAGGAGAGTGCCAACTCTAAGTCTTTCCTCCTTTTTACCAGATATAATTACTTCAGTTTTTTCTTTGTTCAGCTGAAGAAAAGTTTGAGACATACAGTGCAGGTGTTGATTTGTTCCAAACACTGACAAAGAGATTAAAGGGGGCCATAGTCATTTGTGTGTCATCTGCATAACTATGATATGAATTATTTTGGATGATTTGTCCAAGTGGTAGCATATAGAGGTTGAATAATAGTGGCCCCAAGATCGACAACGGGTCAACAAAGAAGCTCTTTTCTTGTAGATATGATTTGAGCCAGTTGATAACTATGCCTGTAGATCCAACCCAGTGTTCTAGTCTGTGTAGTCAAATATTGTGATCAACAGTGTCAAATGCTGCACTAAGGTCCAGTAGCACTAGGATTAATGTTTTACCTGAGGTATACGTCATTGAAAACCTTAATAAGATGTTTCAGTGCTGTGATTTGCCCGAAAACCAGACTGAAAGTAATCAAACTAGATGTACCGCATAGCGGTACAAAATATGACCGCAGCTCAGTCCTGTACATCCTTTCCGCAAAAATAAATCACACTAATTAATTTGTCTCCATCTTTTACTCCATCCCCCACTCTTGAAACTTTTGTGTATGCTTGTTTGGCATGCCTGTGTGTGTGTGTGTGCGGCTGCACAGAAAGTAGCCTACTGGCACTGAAAAGGTGAATAGATTGTAGAATAGCCAAAGAAGTTGTAGCATTGTTATAAAACCTTTAAAATCTCTAAACAATCACAAGTAGGGCAGTTCATCACAGTTCATTCATTGCAACTGGATTGATGAAAGGTCACTTACACCTGTAGGCTACATTGTATTTGGGAAAAGCAAAAGGTATCAGCATAATGTTATTTATTTATTTATTTCTTTATTTATTATGTATTTATAAACAAAAACATCTCTGTCAGTTCCATGCCGTTTTTTTAACAGCTATCAAAAACAAAGGTCATTTTTGGATAGATGGATTTTTTTGTGAATGTTTCTTCTTCTGCAGAAGATTTTAGTCATCTTTAGTTCATGTGATACTTTATTGTCAATGCACAAATTAAGTAACAGTAGTCTGAAACGAAATGCTGTTTTACATCTAACCAGTGGTGCAAATAACTGACATGTCCAAGTGGGCCTTGATGAAATGCGTCGCTAGACTGTTCATACACATTTTAACGGGCCATAGTTGAAGAGCTGTTGTCCGTTGTTGTTCGTGCAAATATAGGCTGATTCATGTTCCTTTGCATTGTGTAACTGAGGTCCATGGCTTGTCTGGCTTTCACCAGACCAAGCTCAATCTTTTAAGAAATCAAAAAATAAATAGCGGGCAGATCAGGCTGGGTTCACCCAGCCTAGTCCATAGGCGCCCGATATTGTTTAATTTTCCGATTGAGATATCCACGCATATCCACTAAATGCAAAAATGCATCAGGGAGTTATGACAAAACTGTAACTAACAAACTAGATCCTAATAGAAAGCTGTTAGCTTCCCTAAGCTACAAGGTAGGCCTATAAGGTAGGCCTATATACAACATAAATTGTCAATAGGCTATGCTGGCGACACAAATAATATCTCCTTTGGAAACCAATGGCTTACGCCTTACAGTATCAAGCGGACTTAAACTGCCATATCGTGCAAAAAGTTGTAATAAAATTCACGCAGCTCCATGAGTCAAAGAAAGCGCGAATGAAGTAGCCACTTCTAAATGGGACCCACTACAGTAGCTTAAGGTGTGTTGCTAAAGCAGCCATAATGAAATAAAGGTGTCATTGTTTGGATACTTCACACACGTGCTTTTTAATCTCACAGACTACAACTACCAAGCTGGAATCAAAGCACATTGATTCCCCTCTCACACCCTGCACGCACTTCAAACAAATAAACAGGCGTCTCAGTCTCACGCATGTATAGGTAAAACTGTACCAGACCGGTGTAACGTTGGTAAATCTTCCATTTAGGGGTCGACCAATTATCGGCCTGGCCGATTATTAGGGCCGATATTTAGCATTTTTATAATAATTTGTATCGGTCATTTTTTCCACCGATAAGCCGATATTGAAATGGATAAAGAAATATAGCCGCAAGCGGCAATGGCGGTCCCGAGCACCTGCGGGCCTCAACCCGTGACATGTCGGAATCCAACAAAGCACCGACGTGGTGCGATTGTGAAATGTACATATTTGATGCGTGTGCTATTTGTTTTTGCATTTGATTTTCTGCGACATGTTCTTGCTTGGCCAGGTGGGGGCGCAATGCAAGGCAGGCCCATTGGGTGTCATCATAATATATATCAACCTGAGAAATTTCAGACCATTCATTTTAAGCAAAGAACATTTATGATACACTTTTTGGTTGGCCAGATGGTGGCGCTATGTTAGGCATGGAAATTACACATGTGAATATCATCACAATAATGATATCCAAATTTTTTGTAAACGTTCAGATCAATCAGTTAAGGCATTGTCCATTTTCTGGCACATTTCCTGCTTGACCAGGTGGTGGCGCTATGCCAGGCAGGCCCATTGGGTGTCTGGATATCACCATAATTATAATATCTATTAACATGAGAAGTTTCAGACCATTTATGCAAAGCATAGAGCATTTCTGGCACATTTCCTGCTTGGCCAGATGGTGGCGCTATGCTAGGCCTGTGAATTACGAATGTGAATATCATCACAATAATGATGTCTGATATTTTATAAAGTTTCAGATCAATCACTTAAGGCATTGTCCATTTCTGGCACATTTCCTGCTTGGCCAGGTGGTGGCGCTATGTCAGGCAGGTTCTTGGCCACAAACTCAAAACGTGTCTCTCTGAAGCCCTGTTCTAGAATCTTTGTTCTGAAGGCTGTGTTGCTAAGGCAACATCAAATAAACGAAATGATAGTCTTTGAGTATTAAATGTGTACGTGTGATTCCGAATGGATGTGTGTGGTTTGCAATTAGAATAAACAAGAAATAACATTTCCAATAATTTCCCATGATAAATTACATAATATTTGCACCTTCCTTACTTGTGAATCTCACACCGTATTTCAAGTAGGCTACACTAGTGAAATGTAATACAACGTTGCCACCTAGCGTTCAGATAACGTGACATTGCTTGTTTATTCTTTCATCAACTCCATGCTTTTAGGAAAACAATCTTTTTATCATAGTACCCTCTTCAATGAGCGATTACCAGCTCGTTTTTGTAACAGAGATAGCTGTTTATTATCCCTAGGTTTACAGAAACACCTATTCATATTAATACGTAACCTATGGAGTGCTGCCGACCACTGTTCATTACGGCCCAGAATGCCTTGCATGTCTTTACAACAAAACAACACAGTAAAACCTAAATGCCCGTAAACATATGCATTTGCATACTTGTAACATTTTTCATAATACTCTCCCATCCTGATATTTAACAATAATGAAAAATTTAATTTGAATACCGTCAATGTGAAAACAACTCTATTATGTAAGCTATATATAGCTACTGTTCTCCTTGCTGTTTCAGTTCGTAAGTCCATACTATCCCATGGCAGAGCAAGGATTTCATGATTGGGCAAGGTTGCCCCGGAGACATTGTGGCTGCCCAGAGACATTGAGCATACTTGGAAGGCATTATGATAGAAGGTGAATGGTGCAAAGGTGAATGATGAGAGTTACCAAATACCTGTGGGTGGTTTGCCAAATGATGGAAACTTTTGGAATATTTCTTTTTTTTTTTAGCTTATGCACCCTCACACTGGAGTCCCCAGTTCATATACAAAATTTGGTATCGATATGTGACAGTGTTCCTGAGATATGGATCGACTTCCTGTTTCGAGCTTTCACGCCGATTTTGTTTGGCTGTGACGGGCAAACGCTTTCGAAAAATCAAAAATCCTTCTGGTAACTTTTGTGAGGCTTGGTCCAAGGATAATGTACGCCAAGTTTCGCGGCGTTCTCGGATCAAATTGTGACCTGTGAAAATTTAGTTTCGCTTTCTGTTCAATCCAATATGGCGGACGAACGGCACGCCCACCTGACGTCATCTTCGCGACCAACTTACACCGGTACTGACCAGACGTTTTAAAGTTGGAACGGTGTCTCTGTCTCAAAGTGCCTAGGCGCTAGAGCTGACAAAAAATTAGGGAGATGGGAAAAATAATAATAATAATAAAACTTAAGAAGAACAATAAGTGTGCTTGCAAGCACACTTAATAATAATACTCGATAATAATAATAATAACAATCCTTACAAAAACAATAGGGCCTTGCGCCCTTCGGTGCTCGGGCCCTAATAATAATAATCCTTTCAAAAACAATAGTGCCTTGCGCCCTTCGGGCTCGGGCCCTAATGAAACGCGCCACTTTGTCTGTAAAGTGTCTCTCACTCCCTGAATTTGCTACTCTGTGGTCAAGAGCATTGTCCCGCCCACTACACCGTCTGATTTGTTAGTTAGCACGAATACAGCCAATCAGGATCGAAGACTGAACACAGACAAAGTTTAGGATTCTCACTGAGGCAGACTGGGCTTCAGCTGTAGCCTACGGAGCTATTTTTCAAAGGTAAGGAAGGTAGCCTAATTTGCTGAAGTTGCAGTGAATCACAATCATCTACACTGAAGTTACAAAAACACCACTTTGTAAGCTATTGTCTCTTTGATCCGGATCAATAAGTAAAGCACCCACTTCCTTCATTTAGCGAATTCCTGATTGATGCACGTTACTGATTCTGTTTACTAGTTATCCCACAAACTTGGGTGCTGCGCGTCTGGAGTTCTCTGCCTCCGCCTCGTTCGTTAATTGTGAATAACGGGACACCTCGGCGGACATAGTACAGACAAGTCCTAAATTGTGCGATAGCGAACGTCAAAAAGTCAAATTGCTCCTTTTTGAAACGGACTGTCAGAAAAGACTACATGCACCCAGGGCCAACCGTAATTTAATCCGACCTGAACAAAATCGCGTCCTGAGCTGACTATTAACGTTTCTTTCTAGCTTATAGCCTACACATGGACACAAATTGCATGCTTAAATAGCCTAAGAACTATTTTAAAACTGTTTTGTTAAACTATTCAACCGTAACACTTGCCATCACACATGCACCTCTTCCTCTCCCTCTCCCTCTCGTGCACTCACACACACGATGGCAAAGCATCCTCTTTGTGACAGGTCCCTTAACAAGCACATAGCTCATTGTGCAGGCCTACTCTATGAAAATAATTGCTATCACTCAGCTCTTGGATTAACATGATACACAGGATTTACACTTGCAAAGTGATGCAAGTTGATAGACAATTGTGTATCAAAAGAAGAAAGAAAAGTTTGCATAATTAAATGATTTTGAATTAAACTTTTGCAGCATATAGCCTTTACTATCTACCCCCCTTTTTGACAACTGACATATCGGTTTTACATATCGGTTATCGGCCTCCTGTTTTGGTAATAATTGATATCGGTATCGGCCCTGAAAAAACCATATCGGTCGATCCCTACTTCCATTGCACAGAATGATTTTTGTAGCACGTGCAACAAATGACAATTGAAAGATACAATTACAGTGCTGCTATCAATTTGCTTGGTATAACCGCATTTATAGTTTTCTACAAATGCAATTAAATTGGCCTCCATCACTCAACCAACGCTAACGGTAACATTATTGTACCTAGGTCCTTATTGATATTATAAGATTAACGTACCTGCAGTAAAAACCAAGCATGTCCAATAAACATTCTCAGATTTATTTCGGCTTCAAGAAGAAATGGGAATTACATTTCATGTGAACATCGCCCTATCCTTATTAGACGTTCTCTCATGGTAAACTACAGTCCTTGTAGGAAGCGTTCATTGTTTTTCCAACCCACTTTTAACTTCCAACAAAATTACGTCTCACTGCAACGATGCGCCATCTAGTGGACAAACGACTACTTATCGCCAATACTGGAAATGCAGCCATGATGATGATGATGAATATTTGGCTTTCTTTTAATCCTACTGAATTTGTAATTATGTATCGGGCGCTCTAATACCGATAGTATGTGCGCATCCTGTGTGTGTGTGTGTGTGCATGTGTATATGTGTGCACCGCCATCTACAGGCCAATGAGTGTACAGTCACTAAATGTACACATAACCTAAGCGTGGGTGGAGGGGCCCCCAGGGACAAACAAAATTTTTCCTTAAAAGTCTAGTGGGGCTACATACCCACCAAATTTCATGTGCACCGGTGTTTCTGTGTTCCGGGTATCGTTGACCAACTTCGCTAGCGGCGGTCATAAATACGCATTTGATGTTAGGAAGGTGGTTAGTTGATTAAAGACTACTTTTTCCAATAATTTTGCCAATAAAAGGTAAATTGGATATGGGCCTGTAATTGTTTAGCGTGGAGGCATCCAGGTTATTCTTCTAGAGAATGAAGCTTCTGGCTTTACAACAGCTGTTTTCAATGACTTAGGAAAAGTGCCAGACAGCAGTGATACATTCACAATGTGAAGGACATCTGCCGCTATAAGGTGAAAAACAGTTTTGAAGAAATTGGTAGTCAGAGTGTCTAAGCCACATGTGGAAGAGCTGAGATTCTGTTCCGTTTTTTCAAATGTTTCATAGTCAATCAAGCTGAACTCTGACATCAAGTTAAGTTTCCTTCTATTTGTAAGTTCCGGATGTTGAATTAGTAATTGAGCAGATATGTTGAGTCTGATTTTGTCAATTTTACCTTTGAAAAAAGATGAAAACAGCTGAGAGAAGTTCCTGCGCTTGTGAAGGGGGATTTGTTAACTTCTCAACAGTTGAAAATAGATAACGAGTGTTATTTGAACTTCTGCTGATGATGTTAGAAAAGAAAGACTGTCTATATCTATATATGTGCGGGGCATATCTTTATGGATTTTATAGTGGATCTGGAGTTTGTATTTACGCCATTTTCTTTCGGTCTTCCTACACTCTCTTTTTAGGAGTTTAAACACTGGATTTTGCTTCCATGGTGCTTTCTGTTTGTCCTTAACTTTCTTAAATTGTAATGGAGCAATGCCATCCATAATGTTTACCATTTTTGCATAAAAGTGATCCAATAAGTCTTCTACCGAGTCTGACAGTTGTTCGCTATTTTTTTCCTGCAATAGACGACGTTGGTTAGCTTTACTGCAAACTGCTTTTCACTCTCCTTAGAGAACTTTTACAATGTCAATGTCAAAACATCATGTTAAATAGAGATGATAGGCCTACTCTTAGTTATCTCCTTTGCAGCAGATCTAACTTAAACGTTATGCTACTCCATTTAATTGGGAACGTGTCTGCGCTCACAAGAGGGAGAGAGAGCGGCAGGTTCCAGCTGGCTAATTGTTACAGTGCATCAAAATGCTGTACTGTTCTTCATAGGCTTTTTCTTCTTTTTCTTCTTCTTCTTCTAACGCAGTTAATGCAGCTTCAACCGTTTAACGTAGAAACTTCATTCAAACTACGTTCCGTAGGTCTTACTTAGGACATGTGGGCTTTGTATTTTTCATCTTTGTAACTTGCCTAGCCTTTCATCCCCCCAACACACACACCAAGACCCCTGGTAGTTGGGTTACCCCCTTGAGCCGTGGATCTGCCCAAGGTTTCTTCCTTAGTAAGGGAGTTTTTCCTTGGCCCTGTTGCTCTTGGGTGCTCCTTGTTGGTGCCCCCGATCCCTATCCTCCCCCACCTTTCTTATGCCCTTGCCACTTAATCTACTAAACCCCTCTTCTACTGCACTCCCCATAAATGCACAAATAGGCTGACACCAGACATATTTTCACTGCATTTCTTACATCCAGTAACTATATGCACGTGACAATAAACTTCCTTGTATCCTTGTAACTTTTATACTTTTTAAACTATTAATTAAAAACTATTCAAATTTAAAAAATATTTTAAATATTTTTTTACAGGTTTAAATATTTTAACCTAGCAACCACCACAACTAACCTAGCAACA
>NC_063191.1:37905572-37952636 GCF_017589495.1 Alosa alosa | reverse complement strand
AAAGCTAAAATAATATTGTCAAAAATATTTCTGTCTCTTTTATACCTATATCAATAACAGCAAAAGAAGAAGTGTCCAAAGTGCCTCGAATCCTTTTCGAACTTATCACGTCACCTCCAATATGTCCACAAAATTACTGATGCTCATGAAAGGAGATTACAAGCTGGGGTGAGACCAGTACGGTATGGAGGGAAGTTGTGCTGCCCAATAGCCAACTGCACCAGTACGCCATATTCACGACTGGACAAGCATTTAATATACATGCACAAACAAAAGGTTTTACTTTTACATTTGATCATATGTTATTGGAAGATGTATTTTGCTACATTAATACAATTTGAAACACAATCTTAACTCAATAAAGTATCTATCTATCTATCTATCTATCTATCTATCTTTTAACAGGGTTCACGCCTAAAAAACCCTAAAGCTTGCCAAAAAAAAAGCCATTCTTGAGGCCTTGATAGAGGCTGAGAGGGCTGCTTCCACCTCAGGTCCCAGCGTGCCACCACCATCAGGGAATGCTTCCACCTCAGGTCCCAGCGTGCCACCACCATCAGGGAATGCTTCCACCTCAGGTCCCAGCGTGCCACCACCATCAGGGAATGCTTCCTCGGGTCCCAGCGTGCCACCACCATCAGACCAAAACATTGAAAACCTGCAAAATCAACTAAATGCGATGAAGCAAGAGGTCAAAATGTTATGGAAAGAGGTGAAGTACCTCAAGGGCCATGCTAAGGATAAAGGTTTGCAGTCTGCTCCTTCCTCACCTCTGCCTCAGCCCTCCTCACCACCACATTCTCCATCAGAGCATTCCACACCACTCCCTTCCTCCTTCCCCATCTGTGCCTGTGGATCAATCTCCACTCCCTCCTCTGATCTCTCCACTGGCCTCTCCCAGCATGACGAAGCCTTCAACACCTGTGCCTGCTGAAACAGAGGAGACTTCAGGAGTTCCAAAAGGGACACCCCTGCCTAATCTGGGTAAGTTAATTAAAAAGTTTGTTTGGAAGTTTAGGGGTACCCAAATTGAACACACTTTGGGGCCTAGGGATAGCCCCATGTAGATAGATAGATACTTTATTGATCCCAAGGGGAAATTCAAGGTCTCAGTAGCATACAGACATCACACACAACATGCACTTACTTGTTGCTGCTTCTCTACTTAGGGTTGACAGGGTAACAGAATAGAACTGAGACCAGAAGGCACTCAATTAGGAAAAGAGATTAGGCTGGGGTATTCCAAATGTTTTCTTAACTATTTTTCAGATAATGTGCTCGACCACTTTGAAGCCAGCCTCATTGGACCAAATCAGTCTCGACAGGCAATTCGGAATATAAAACAAAGAAAAAGTTATGTCAAGGAATTCCTTCTCTATATGTCAGGAAACAAGGGGGACATCAACAAGAGCTTCAATTTCCTAAATGATATCCACAAACTAAATAGGTTTGTTGTTTTCACTATTATCTTCAGTATGAAACATGAATACACTTTAAAGTTTTGAAAATACAGCCCATATTTGAAGTCCTCATATATTCCTTTCCATTTCTTTTTCTTAAGATACCTTACAAGTCTGAATGGCAGACTGAAGCCAACCAGTCAGGTGCATATCATTTTGGACATTGAGGCCTTCTTGAGATTCATGAAACTCCATAGCTCTAGGCTCACTCCCAAAAAAAATTGCCTGCCTAATGGAAAAGTTGTCTTTGTGGGAAAAAATGCTTAGGGCCCCGAGTTGTCATTCAAAGACAGGAGTTCCGAAGGGCTAAATGTGGTAAGTTTGAATGAAAAGAGTTGCTGATAAAAGAGGTATGCTGTATGCTGAGTAGGAACGCCTGAAGTGCCCTTGAGCAAGGCACCTAACCCCTCACTGCCCCCTTGATCACTGCTGTAGCAGGTAGCTCACTGCGTCAGGATTAGTGTGTGCTTAACCTCACTGTGTTCACTGTGTGCTGAGTGCGTTTCACTAATTCACAGATTGGGATAAATGCAGAGACCAAATTTCCCTCATGGGATCAAAAGAGTATATATACTTATACTTATATAGGGATCAAAAGAGTATATATACTTATACTTATATAGGGATCAAAAGAGTATATATACTTATACTTATATAGGGATCAAAAGAGTATATATACTCATACTTATATAGGGATCAAAAGAGTATATATACTCATACTTATATAGGGATCAAAAGAGTATATCTACTTATACTTATATAGGGATCAAAAGAGTATATATACTTATACTTATATAGGGATCAAAAGAGTATATCTACTTATACTTATATAGGGATCAAAAGAGTATACATACTTATACTTATATAGGGATCAAAAGAGTATGTATACTTATACTTATATAGGGATCAAAAGAGTATACATACTTATACTTATATAGGGATCAAAAGAGTATAGATACTTATACTTATATAGGGATCAAAAGAGTATATACTTATACTTATATAGGGATCAAAAGAGTATATATACTTATACTTATATAGGGATCAAAAGAGTATACATACTCATACTTATATAGGGATCAAAAGAGTATATATACTTATATAGGGATCAAAAGAGTATACATACTTATACTTATATAGGGATCAAAAGAGTATATATACTTATACTTAGTCTCAACATGGTATACTGCTTTCTCTTACAGGGCTTATACTTAGTCTCAACATGGTATACTGCTTTCTCTTACAGCGAAAAGCATACCTCCTGAACAACTGCTGGCCTTCATTCAACAAACCAATGCCTGAAAATCTGAAGGACCTAAAAGACAATCCAGCCGATCCATCTCGGCTGCATCGCGTTGTAGGTCTGTTGGTGGGGGGCATGGTGGCAACAACAGGCCACAGAAAGTGCATCTTCCTGGGCATGACGGTAGGGGATGTCGAAAAGGCAGAGGCCTACAAGGGCAGTTTTACCATTACGGTGAGTACATCAAATGCGGCCAGTGCATACATGCAAAGTTCTAGCAACCTGTCTGGTGAAGTTTGTCTTTACTTATACCTGTACATTTTCTCAGGTACCCTTACACAAAACCGTAAAGACATTTGGGGCTGCCAAGGTCTGCATTGGCAAAGATCTATTCAAGAATCTCAAGGACTTTTCCACATTGAGACCCAGCCTCCGTGGCTATGACAAAGCAGAAACATTATTTTTCAATTCAACAGGCCATGAAATGACACGAATGGGAGTGTTTGTGGGTCGTATGTGGGGGGAATGCGGACTTCCAGGCACTCCAACATTAAAGGATATACGGACAGCCATTTCAACCCATGTATGTTCCTATCAACTTTACCAAAAAGCTGTTAAAAACATTTTCTATATCCATAAAGCTCTCTCTCTCTTTCTCTCCCACAGACAGATGTGGCACTTCCATTCGACAAAAGGCAGGGTGTCTGCAGAGCGATGGCCCATGACCCAAAGACTGCCAGCTTATACTATGTGCCTGAGGCCAGTGGCAGACAGACCCGAACAATCAGGCTAGACATATTGAGGTCCCTAATGGCCTCAGTCAAGCAACGTAAAAGTAGGTCTCGTTTTTGGTATTTTCTTGATTTTGTAACCAGTGTCATGATATGTTTTCTAAGAGTCTGGTGAATTATGCAGAGAAACAGCTTCATCCTCACCATGGTAATGATAATGACTGACTGACTCTATTATTGTGTTACATGTTCCAAATGTAAAGCACTTTGAGCTGCATTCTGTGTATGAAAGGTGCTATACAAATAAAGCTCATCATTATTATTATCATTATTATTATTATGGTGTGCCAGGGGTCTCAGAGGAGACACAGGATCAGGTGACAATAAATCATTCAGGTGACGGTGAGGATCAGGATGCAATGGAGCAGGACCAGGAGACAAATGCAGAGGTGTCTGAGGAGGGTCAGGTGAAGGAGGTAATGGAGCAGGGTCAGGAGGAAGCACAGTCTGAGTTCAGTAGCTTTGAGCGTAGCAATATCAACCCATGTATGTTCCTATCAACTTAGATTAGATTCAACTTTGTCATTGTTCAAGTAAGGACAACAAGTACAACAAAATGCAAATTTATAGAAAATGTTTATATCAGCTTTTTGGTAAAGCACTTTTAATGATTGCACTACTGTTTAGATGCTTATCATTAAAAGTGCTTTACCAAAAAGATGATGTAAACATTTTCTATATCCATAAAGCTCTTTCTCTCCCACAGACAGAGGTCACACTTCCCTTTGAAGATGGGCAGAGTCAAGTCTCTCAAGCAATGGCCCTTGACTTGATGAGTCCAGGTAATGTGCCTGAGTTCACAGCCAAACGGTCCCCATTCTTCAAGTTGGAGATATTGAGATCCCTAAGTCGATCGATCAATCTACCAAGTGGGTCTCGTTTTTGTTGTTTTCTTGATTTTGTAACCATTGTCATGATATGTTTTCTAAGTGTCTGATAAATTGTACTTTAATCCTTACCATGATGTGCCAGGCATCCAGGAGGACCAGGAGGAAGCACAGTCTCAGACCAGTGAGTCTGGGAACTCCTCCTCACCATCCTCCTCAGATTGTACAGAGGAGGGTCAGGGGAAGAAGGACCAGGAGGAAGCAGAGTCTCAGTCAAGTGAGTCTGGGAACTCCTCACCCTCTTCCTCAGATTGTACAGAGGAGGGTCAGGGGAAGAAGGACCAGGAGGAAGCAGAGTCTCAGTCAAGTGAGTCTGGGAACTCCTCACCCTCTTCCTCAGAGTCTGAGTAGGTGGGTGTGGAGGAGAAAGAAAGTGAGCTTGAGTCCCATAGCTCAAGTGAAGACAGCCAGGAGCCAGGAGAAGCCTAACCCTAGTCAGGGGAAACAAAGCAAGAACCAAGTCAAGGACATTGGACAATAATTGCGACTTAGGTTTCAGTTTTATTTAAACTTTTAATTTTGTATTTCTTTTAATGGTAACAAAGCCATTGAAGCAAAGTTGTACATCCAACAACTGTGTCAATAAAAAAGTTGATAAAAGGTAATAAAAGCTATTTTCTGACTCAAAAAACATTAAAACTTAAAAAAAGTTGTAAAAGTAAAATAAGTTGGAAGTAGAAGTCCAAGTTAATAAAAAAGTTGATAAAACGTAATAAAAGCTTTTTTTTGACTCAAAAAACATTAGTAAAACTCAAAAAAGTTGTAAAAGTAAAAAGTTGGAAGTCCAAGTTCCGGAATATCACCCGGCACCCTACCCGACTTTGGGTGCTTGTTTCCACACAGAGATTCAGTAGAGGGTCCCTGCCTGGACCAAGGTAAAAGAGTTGGAAGCAAAGGTACAAGTTCCGGAATATCACCTGGCACCCTACCTTGGCTGCTCGTTTCCCCACAGAGATGCAGAGGGACCCTGCCTGGACCAAGGTAAAAGAGTTGGAAGCAAAGGTACAATTTCCGGAATATCACCCGGCACCCTACCCGACTTTGGGTGCTTGTTTCCCCACAGAGATTCAGTAGAGGGTCCCTGCCTGGATCTAGGTAAAAGAGTTGGAAGTTAAAGTACAAGTTCCGGAATATCACCCGGCACCCAACCCTACCTTGGCTGCTCGTTTCCCCACAGAGATGCAGAGGGTCCCTGCCTGGACCAAGGTAAAAGAGTTGGAAGTAAAAGTACAAGTTCCGTAATATCACCCGGCACCCAACCCTACCTTGGCTGCTCGTTTCCCCACAGAGATGCAGAGGGTCCCTGCCTGGATCTAGGTAAAAGAGTTGGAAGTAAAAGTACAAGTTCCGGAATATCACCCGGCACCCAACCCTACCTTGGCTGCTCGTTTCCCCACAGAGATGCAGAGGGTCCCTGCCTGGACCAAGGTAAAAGAGTTGGATGTAAAAGTACAAGTTCCGGAATATCCTCATCCCAATATGTTGAAAACACAAACATGTTTTTACGTGGAGCGCATCTGCCATCTAATGGTGAAATAAGACATTGCACTTAAAAATATTTGAATATTCCATTTTTTTGATAAAATATTAATAATTTCAGAGTTCTGATCATTGTAAAATAATCTGTTATGTCAAAAGATAGAAATTAAAGCAGAATATCAAAATATTTTTATATTTGGATATATTGAAGTTTTTGTTACTTCCAAAAACGATACACTAAATTGTGGAATTTTTTCCAGAATTTCTACTTTGGCGATTATAAATTTATGCTAGCTGATTCTAATTAGTAAACTGTAAACTTGTTGATTAACGTTACGATAATAAGACTAGGCAAACCACTCTTTACTTTAACATAATTTCTCACATCACGTGAGCATCAACGGATTGCTGCCACCGCTGCCTAGGCTCGACAAACAAAGCATTATGTTACCAAAATAGTTACCCGATTAAGACCATCAAGCTATGTTGTAGTGAGAAAATAATTAACTAAAGTGTTTGACAGTTATTTCCCCGTAGGGACATCCGATGACACTGCCAGGTTCATCCAGGCAAGGGGGGAGGCAGATCGGCTCTTCACAGGCCAGAGGAACAGTGCCATGGATGGCTGGAAGTAAGTTTTAGTTAACTGTTAGAGGGATGCTTTAAAAACAAGTGAGTACAGTATTTAGCTCTGATTCAATTTACTGTTTGTGTAGACAGGTCCTCAGGTCTGTTGGCCTGGAGGAGAAGGTGACCCACAACAGGCCCGTATAAAGTGGGACAACCTTAAAAAAAAAAACAAGGTATGACCAGACCATTGTCCCAACAGTAAAATGTTTATGTTTCAATGTAGGCTAATTTATGAACCAATAGATCATTAAGTAAAATAAAGTAAAAGAAATGATTTCAAATTAGTTAAGACTACTACACGGCCATCTGTGATTCTGTTACTGGTAAATTATGTTACTGGTAGTTAGAAAACTGTCCATTCTTCTATTGCTAATTACTCATTTATCTGTAGGAACTGAAAACCCCCCCAACAGGAACAGGGACAGATGCTGGGGAGGACACAGCAGCCTCGTGGCCATGGTTCTGTGCCATGGATGAGATTCTGGGGCAGAGGCACTCTATCTCCCCACCAGTGATCCGTGCCTCCATGTCCCCGATCTCATCCAGGGAAGCAGAGCCATGCTCGTCAGGTGCTGTGCCCCCCCCCCCAGCAGAGAGAGAACTGCAGGGAGAGGCCAGGGGCAGAAAAGAAGCAGCTTCGCTGCTTTCTTGAGGGAGCAATTTGAGAGAGAGGAGCAAATGGAGAAGGAGAGGCAGAGGGTAGCCGACGAGCGCTTTGCCCATCTGTTAGCAGTGTTGGAGAGGATGGCAGACAAATAAAGAAATATTTTTTTATTAGGCATACTGTATTTTGTCACTTTTGAGAGCTATAGGTATAACAATCTTCAAGTGAATTAAGTTAAGCTACGCAAGAGGGATATCAACATGATATTTACTGTAAAGTGTATTTTTTACAAATAACATGACACAGAGTTTATATAAGTTTAAAACCCTTTATTGGATTAGTATCTTTCTATTTCTAGATTCTAAAATCTAGTTTTTTTAAAGCTGCCTAAGAAAGCCAAATCTCTACATCAATTTCAGTGGCGAGGGAAAACTCCCACACAGGGAGAAACCTCGGGAGGGCCCAGGCTTAGGCAGCGACCACCCTCCTTGGTCATGCTATTTAAAAGTAACCCTCTCGATGTTCCTGTAACAACATGAACAATAGGTTATTCAACAGTGTGAACTGATTTCATTAACAGTGATTAGACTATATAATTCATACTATACTATACTATAATTCAGACTATACTATTCATTAACTGGAGTAAATGTGTTAATGAAAGCATCAAACATCAACAGCAAGAACTGATTTCTGATTACAACTATACACTGGATAAGAAGTTAATTAAAAAACATTAACAGTAGAATAGTAATCTGCTTAAACAAGTAACTATAACTGGAAAGTAACCCAGGCTTCTTTCGATGTTCCTGTAACAACATGAACAACAGGTTATTAAACAGTGTAAACTGATTTCCGTAACAGTGATTACAAATATAATGTAATAAGGTATGTGCCAAGGATCCGTAAAGGCCAACCTTCACGGCACAACATGAGCTGCCAATTATTGCAAGAGGGAGAAGACTACACAGCCACACAAACAAATTATTGTACGTTCAACTCCTCTGCTATTCTGTTTCACAGGGCCATCCCACTGGCAGTCTCAGCTTCACATCCAGGCTCGTCAGGGTCCAGGTCGTCCAATGGCAAGACATCATCATTGCGTAGACATATGTTGTGCAACACTGTGCATGCAACAATGACGTCTGGGTCAAATGAGACATCCACCTCCAAGGCATGCAAGAAGATGACCCGCCACCGAGTCTTCATCATGCCAAATACCCGCTCTATTATCGAACGACCACTGGAGTGATGCCTATTATACCTGTAGGTAAGTGGTTAAAATAAATTGATGTTTGAATAATTGCAATGTTTGACATTCCAATTGAAATCACATACTTTATGGAGCACCAACCTCTGCCTTGCCACTCCCCTAACAGGGTTCTTGTATGGCGTGAGGAGACCAATGGGCTGCTCCAGACAGGGGTAGCCTCCATCACCCAACAAGAACGTACCCGGGGGTGGATATATGGCGCGGTGGTATAGAGGGCTGTTCCTCAGGACCCTGGCGTCATGGACAGAAGCTGGGAAACCAATAAAAACATCAATGAAGCGACCGGCATGATCACAAACTGCCTGCAACTGATAGGATGTGAATAGCTTGCGGTTTCTGTAGCACTGTGCATGAGGTTCTCCTGGAGCCTTGATACGGATATGGCAGCCATCGATGGCTCCCATGGCCTTACGGAACACCACATGCTCAGCCAACCTAGCAAAGCCGTTGGATACTTCCTGTAGCTCCTCTGCAGTGGATGGCACCCTGATAACCCGTGGCATCACTGCCACGATAGCCCCACAGACACGGTGCACAACATTGTGCACCGTAGACTTAAGCATATCGAATGCCCGGGACACAATACGATAGTATGACCCGCTGGCCAACCAAAAAAACACCAGGACTTCAATTACTGGACCCCATCCATGATGACGGAGGATGGAGGCCCTGCTCAGCCTAAAGTCTGGCCTGGTTTCTTTCTCCTCGTCAAAGAAGAGCCTGAGGATAGGCACGGCCCTGTTCATCTTTGCATAAACCGTGAGACTCTGCAAACAATATGCCATGAAATCAATAATGTAAACAATGTTTATCGATGTCAATAAATGTCTTTAGTCAACGTTGTGCTTTGTGCATTACTATCTGTTTCTGTATCTAGCTATTATGGTGAACATGTCTGTTATCTTCAGTTGAATCTATAACTGTATCACTATCTATCACTGCATCATTTCACCAATGTGTTTTATACATATATATATATTTATATATATATGTATAAAATTTTATACATATTTATATATATTGCGTTTTTTCTTTACTGATTAAGTGTATGTTTGTGGTATACTTATCAGTGAGCTTTCTGGCTAAAAGCGACCGAGTATTGACTTCAATAAGCAGTAGCCTACAGAAACATCACAATTAACAGTTTATAGTATAGCCATACGGCGTAAATCTAGCGTATCGTTAGCAAAGACGCTCATGTACAGTGGGTCCCAGTTAAGTTTGGACGGGTTCCTTCAGGAATCACGCACCCCATTTTCTCAGCAGAAATGGCACAAACTGCAGTTGACACAAACAACCACAAGGTGTCACTTTGGAGTTCTGCCATTACTATTTTTGGTACGACTTGACTTACTGCTTCCATGATGCATTTTCCAAGTCAGTAGAACAATCAGAGAAAGCTGAGCCATTACCAAACATATATGATAATACAATAGCGTGAGTTTATATATCTTATACCCTATTTGTCACGGTTACTTATAGATTTGATAGTGTAACGATAAGCGCATGAGACTTTCAGCGGGGGCACGGGAACTTAAATTGATCACGGTAGTTTAAGCTTACACTTGACAAAACATTCTAATATGAAAATGTAGATGCAATTGTTGTAAGATGGTGCAGCTCCTTTAAGAAAGCACCGTGTGCAGGGATGGAGAGAGAGAAAGCGAGAGGGGATATGTGTTAGAACTTAGATGCGTGTGGAAAGTGTTGAGACTGGAGCGAGTCATATTCAAAATAATGCAAAAAATAAATCCGCAGATAAAACCAATTATCCTCATTCATTGCAACCGCAGCATGCCTGCTTGCCGACGTTCAAACGAAAAAGATATCAAAGCACCTTTTGCGTTTGAATGTAGCACGAATTTAAACAGCTTGACAAATGATTTAGCTAATTGTTGATAGCCTGTACAGCAATTGTTGAACATTTACCTGTACAAGTACATTGTTAGCCTACAGACCAATTTCCATAGTGCACATCTTATCAACAGTTTGAATGTCGTGTGTGTTTCTGCATTGACAAATACCGTTCAGCACAATGATTCATGCCCAATTAATTTCCCCTGTTAAAGTGTTCGCCTTTGTTACACTATTTGGTTTCATGATGTAGCCTATGATAAACACCATATGGCTAAATATGTGACTCAGCTAATGTTATAGGCTATACAATTTCCCCTCTTAAAGACAAGCTGGTGTAGCTTATTAGACTAGGCTACTATTAAAATGCACCGACGGTAGCCTTGGCTATGTGTAAAGTAAGCCATCGCATGATTTCATGCACGTAAGTTCATGCATCTGTCAAGTTCGCACAGGGCCTCGCACCCCCTTGCGACGGCCCTGCAGCTCGCGATAAACCCGGGAAAAGTTGACAGGTTTGTTTCGGTCCCAGTGATTATTTGTGAAATTGTGCAAACGACAGCCTTTTCAAGGCATTTCAAGGAAGGAGTCGTAGCATGCAAGCTCCCAAATTGACCCAGTAGCCTAAGGCATCAATAAATTGTTGGGACTGGGGAGGGTCATGCGTTTTTTCTCAATCACTTTGGAGGGTCATAGAAAAAAATCTTGCTGGCGAGGGAGGGTCACGTCTTTTTTGACTAACGCTCCCAAAACTCCTCCGGTAGCCCCTTAATTAAATAAATAACGAACAGTCCCTAATTGATTATAGCCTGTAGGCCTACACCAGCAATTGTTGAACATATACCTGTACAGGACATTGACAGTAGCCCAGCCTAACAAGCAGATGTTGCAAAAAAGACGCAATTAATCAGAAATAAATAATGTAATCTGCACGCTTTTATTTAACAAACTGCAAGCAACAAGAGGGTTGAGTTCGCTGTGAGGCCAAACCCAAGAGCAGAGCCTATCTGCTAAGGCACTCGATAGGCTATAACGAGCTGTGTGCGCCTGGAAAGACAATAAGATGCTTTCTGAATAGCACAGCGAAGACGGCTCTGATCATCCCATACCCCCCACTTCCTGTAGCCTACCATTATGACTTTGCCGTTTTGGGACATTAAGCTTTTTCACGTTAAGCCCCCCTCCCCCTTCTTTCACAAGCAGTGGGGGAGCGCGGGGCACAAAGTAACACTTTTTGGTAGACAAAGGAGGGTTCTCCGCGCTTCTGTCTTTTGGCCACAATCCGGTGCAGCCAGGACAGATATTTTAGAGCAGGGGTGTCAAACTCATTTTCATAGAGGGCCACATCATTGAATTTATAGGTTACTGAGGGCCACATAATCGGCGAACATATGCATGGTGCAACCATGAAATCGGTATTGCAGTATGGCTTATTCAAAATTGGTGTGTAATGGTCCTAACCACTTTAAAACAGTGTGGCTGAAATAAAAAACAAACAGCCTACAACAGTAACATTTTCAAATGCAACTTCTAGGCCTACAGTATTAGTTAACAACTGATCAATATGCATTCATGGACTGACATTGATGAGAATAAACTGCAGTCAATAATGTGCATAACAATGTCCAACACATATCACCACTAAAATTAACTGTGGCTAAAAGAAAGGTACTGTGTGTGTGTGTGTGTGAGAGAGAGAGCTATGGTATGTACACCCACCCACCCCCCCCCCCCAAAAAAACAAATTCACGCGTGTACAATATTTGTCCGTTTCCCGGTTTTAGGTCCGTGCATTGCAAAAAATGTAGCCTACATAGCATAACAATATCCACATGCAATAATACAACAACCACGTCTACGATGACCTATTAATTTGGACAAATTGATACAGCCCTATAGCTAAAGTTACCTTTAGTTTTGTTCTAGCGTACCGTGACGTCTGGCTTTAAACAGCTGTAATCTAACGTTCTGACAAGCACACCAATTGCCTACCTTGTTCTTGCCCATCTGGAATAACTCCTCTAGCTTTGCTGTCTCCATCCTTTCTGTTTTCGTTGTTTAAACTTGTGATATCCATAACTAGTGAATTAGCCCAACATTGTGTGCTGATAACCATATATAGATAGCCGAGTAAAAGAAAACAACAAAGTTTATGTGCCTGCGTGCGTATTCTGTCTTTAAAGTTTAATAATGTTCTGCACCTTTTACTAAAGAATAAAGAAAATTAAGAAGACATCTGAGCTGCACCGGTGTCTCTCCTTCTCTCCAACTTTTTTTTGGCTTTGGCTAAATATTTCTAAAATCATTTGAGTTTCACTAGTCACATGTTTTAACAAGCAACACTTGTTATTGAACTAATAACAGACGGTGTCGAAAAATTGACTTTATTTTCCATACGGAGAAATAACATATGCAGAGTCTACCAAGGTCAATCTTGCCAAAAAAGTCCTCAAACCTGAAAACACATGAGGCAAAAGTGCAAAAAATCACAAAACTAACTAAACTAACACGCGCATATTTTTGTATTGCAATCATTGTATCCTACAGTTGTAACAGCGCGTAACAGTCGTTTTACTCCCCGGATGCGCTCATTATAAATAACGTTTAACGTGTCCCAAAAACAGCTATCAATTAATCACCAAACGTCTTATAAACAAGTATTGTCAGGAGTAACACCTTGCAAAAAATGATAACAATAGGCCTAGGCCTTTATATGGCTCTGCTCCTGCCTAGATTCGAACTCAGAACTGCCTGAAAGTTGCAGACCTGTTCTGGATATACGTGCATTAACCCACTCAACCGTCAGACAACGCCATCTGCTTCGAGTAGCCTATTGGGTAGGAATGTAGCCTACACTGGTTGCTGTGGCACAGTCTTGAGTGACCGAATTCGTTTTCCTTTGTCATATGAATGCTGCCATTTTGTTAACATTACTGTTAAGGAGATGCTGTAGGCAAAGGCTATATTTCAACCTTGTTAGTGTAGTAAAAAAAAGAATCAGAACTATTTACAAGGTTTCTGGGCAGCATATTTATGTTCTGTTAGCAAGCGAACTTCTCATGACTACCGACAAAGTAGCCTACTGCCAGCTGACGAAGCTCTCATTTTAAAACATTACTGAGAGACAGACACTGTAAAATCAAGAAATCTTGCCACTGAATCCAAAACTATGTTTAACATTATGTACAAAGCTTAGGCTACAGTGGACTAGCATGTTGCAGGGGCTGCTAAAAACACAGAGAAACGCACTGAAAACTCGGCCAATCACAGCCCTTGCTGTCGAATGCGCCGTCCGGTTCGACCGTGGAACGCCACAGCAGACTATGCTGCCCCCAAGCGGCTGCAGTTGTACTTACATTTCACCCAGCTGCGTGAATCACCTTGATCGTGAATGAAGTGTCAATTTTTAACTGGGACCCACTGTACTGTTAATGTCGTTAATAATATGTAAACTGTTAATAATTACATAGGACTATAGCCTATATATTTGACCTACTAGGTAACGTTAGCCACTGGGTCTGTTACCGCTACACTAGCTGCTATTTTACCTCAGGAGTTCACATTAATGTTCTGGCTTAAGTTGCCGCTGGGCTCACCTCGATATTCGCCAGATGCCAATACGCAGCTAGCATCTTGAGACGTCTCTGGTGGGCTCGTCGGCGGAGGGTTTCCTCTTCTTCCAACTCCATTAGCTGGTGAAGGACCAAGGCAGTCACGGTAGTCTCCATACTGACGGTACCGGTACACAAAAAGTGGTGGTGACAGTCGGAAAATGACGGGATGTCTGACGGTAGGGACCCAAAGATCTTCGAGCGGAGTATATATAGAATGTTTAGGTACAGACGTAACGTTGACGTGATGACACCACACATTGTCGCTATCTAAATAGAGAGTTCGAACCCAACTGTCTGTTAAGATATCTGGCAAGTCATGTCTAGTGCGACAGCTCTCTATGTAGGGAGAGAGGTAGCAGGCAGCTGTCTTCCGTTTCGAACACACCCATTGTCTAGTAAAACCCAGGAGGATGATGCAACTTTTGTTTGGAATTTATTGGCTCTGTAAGAGTGGTTGAACCCTATGGAATCAATTTTGTGTCAAAAAATTCAATTAAATTCAAAACTCAATTAAAAAATACAAGATTGCAATGAAATCATTTGGGTAACCGTGTAAAATATTTGTCTTTGGCTCTTTCTCAGTTTTGTTTGATGCTGTTTTCTTTGATTACGATTCCAGCTTTCTCATTTGCGCTCCCTGACTTTTTGATTGCGGTTTTGACACAAACGTGTCTGGGGGTTGGGATTTCCTTGGGTGCATTTCCATTGGCTTATTTATGTTTGACGGACAGCTAAGCAAGCGTATGACGCGAATGCCGTACTCTGCTAACAACGTCATCACCAGTGCGACACAGTTCTTCCAGTATGGCCATGTGAGTTCGTTGTAATGTTTTTGCCTAACGTTACGATTTCTTGCAGAATGCAGTCCGAGGTAAGACAGGACATGCATTTTGATTCAGTTTATTTCGATAAATTATTAATAATTCTATGAATAAATTATATAAGTGGTCTTTAGACCTTCGTGCAATGTTGTAATAATACTCACTACACGGCAGCAGAATGAGATCAAGATGTGGTTAACTTACATCTGTCTGGGAAATGAGCTGCTGTGCAATAGGTCGATAGGGTGTTGTACAAGTTAGGTAACGTTAAAGGAGAAGTTCGGTGTGAAATTGACCTTAGCTGTACTGAAAGATGTTGCCGAGTACTTACATGTGTCCAATAGGCACCTTCGCTCAGAAGTCTACCAATGCAGTGTGGAGTTAGTTGGAACCTTTTTAATTGTGTAAAAATAGCGATTTAGCTGCATAGGCTACGCTATGCCCCCACAGCTACTCGGCTAAAAATGGCGTAATTTGGAATGCTAGGGGGTGAGCGAAGGTGCCTATTGGACACACATGTGCAACATCTTTCAGTACAGCTAAGGTCAATTTCACACCGAACTTGATGTGAAACATTTTTCACAGTTGTTATGTCTGCATGGCTAATTTCGCTCTCCAACAGGGTTCTGCCCCTGCTAGTGCAGCTGCCACAGCAGCTGTGCAGAATATATTGAACATTATTAGAAACAGCACACAGACAGACGTCAGGACAGGGAGTCAGAATCAGACGTCAGGCCAGGGGACCAGCATGGAGTCTGAAATAAGAAGGTGTAACACTTGAAAGCTAGTTTGGCTTAACCTGTTGATATGACGTCCACATAGTAGTCCACGAGGCAGAGGAGATATTTCGGGACATGTCTCATGAACATGAAGATATATCCGACAGTCCTTCACACCATTGGGCATCACATCTTTCTAAAAGCAATGTTTTAACCCTTAGAACCCGATTGACGCAAAGTGCATCAAAAAACACACCCTTTCTTCTCTGTTACATTGCTCCGGAACCGTTTAACCGTTATTAAATCTTTATTGCGTGACAGAGCAGAAGTGGGGCTTTCCAACGAGACCACGCACTTGTCTGTGCGATCAAGTATGAAAATTAAAAAAAATCATGAAATTAAATCAAATTGCATCATATTTACAGCCTATACTTCTGTGCGTTCACCTGCGCACCCATCACTCTCGTTTGAATTACTCGCGAACCTGTGATCGCATAGATATGGCAAGCATATCAGATGAAAGAGCAGACACAGGGCTATTCATTGGTATCATGTATATCGATCCTTCTGGCTTATAATAACGTCATGTACACAAACCAACGCTGCACTCCCATTACTCTCGTTTGAATTACTCGCGGACACGTGATCGGATAGATATGCCACGCATGTCAGATGAAAGAGGAGACACAGAGCTATCATTTGATACCAAGTACATCCTTCTGGGTTATAAAACAGACGAAGTAACAGCAAAATAATAACTTCATATAGCTGGACTTACCCCACGTTTTTGTCTGTTTTTGTGGCAAAGCATGTTTATAATCCAACGCTATCATGTGTTTCTCTATGGCAAAGCATGTTCATAATCCGGTTTTGAGATCCTAGCAAATTCCTGAATGGCATCCAATTCAAGGCTCACATTGCATTCCAATTTGTTCAAAGAAACACTTTTTTGCCTTTACTTTGTTTATGGCAATGCAGTATAAAGTTGAGAATCATTATGAGTGCTTACACACGCAGGCTAACACGCAAACTCGGGTCAAGTCAGGTCAGATCAGTTCGTGTCACAGATATGGAGCGCAGAAAGGTCATTTTTCATCACTAAATAAAAAATGGCATTTATTTTCGTAAATCACACACCACATATTTATGTAAATTACTCAGCCCCAGAGTATCCCTCCAACATGGCAATTATATTGCCAGATTCAGGACAGTCTGCCCTACACACAAATGAAATGCATGTAGAGCTATGAGCTTGCTGTGGTGCGATACATGACAAAATATAATAATTTTTATAATACGCTTTTTGTATTTTAATTCTTTAAAATTCAAAATAAAATCAATGCCAGTACTAATACATGAACTGATGGCAGATCTGGATAGCCTAGACTCTGCTGAAAAAAACAATATATAATATGTGTGTGTGGCACTTACAATGACCAGAATAAATCCTTATGAATAAAGGTAGTGAAAATGCCCTAAAAACAGCTTAGGGTTCTAAGGGTTAATATAGTGCTCAAGACATTTCTACACACACACACACACACACACACATATATATATATAATGTCTGTAATGTGAGACAATTTTGTTATCATCTCAGTCCTTTGCAATTTCTACAGTATACAATTTACAATAATCACTATTCTTATACTTAACAGAGCAATTGTTCTTCATGCCACATTGCAGCTGACCCCAATGCTACAACAGATAAGAAATGGCCTCAAGGTCTATGACTTGCTCACAGTCATTGAAAGGCAGAAACTGGTCTGTGCACCACTTTTCATCCCCGTCCAACAGGATGATGATAAAGTAAGGATTCATCTTTGTGTACTTCATCAGCTTGTAGTGTTAGGCCTGTTTTTTTTAGCTCCTAATTGTGTGTTATATGTGTTTTTTTGCCATCATGTCTTTTTCAGCCTGATGCAGATTATATTATGAGTATCCTCTCACCAGCGAGAAGGGCAGCATGAAGGAGACGGCAATCTTGAACTTCTTTCAGGATTTCTTAGAAAACCTTCAGGACACAGGTTTGATTCTTGGTTGACTGGGTAGTGAACACAACTAGACACCAAATAATATTTTTCATGATTGTGCCAACTTATTAGCCTGGCTAGCGCCACCACTTCTCAATGAGACGTGGTCTGGGAACCAAACGTTCATTTTCTCGTATTTGAAAAAAATGCCCAGATCCGTTTATTGGGTGCCACTCATGTCTATCAAATGCGTCTGTGCATAGCTCAATAGCGTTCAATTCATCCCTTGTGTTTAAAATTTGCAGATAGGCCGATGGTAAGCGTGTTTTTATGCTGGCAACAAAACCAGAACAGTTCGCGAACGTTGTTCTTTATTCTAAATGCCATGGCGATACAGAGAAAGAAGTCAGAAAAGGAATTTACCTTAGACTAGGCCCGTCTACGGACATTCTCTGGCTACATACTGAAATAGGTTAATGATGTAAAGCCAAGTGTGCTTCTATGAGACTGGTGTGTGCACGCACAGTTTTTATTGATGAGTCGGAGTGGCAAGTGTTGCGCATAGTTGCAGTGGAATGTGGCTGCCCAGGGCATTATAAAACTTCTCACTCTTAGACCTACTCATACACGGTGGTGAAATGGCGTATTTAGCTGTCTATATTCGAATCATATGCAGGGGGAGAAATCGTCGGACATCCATGATTATTTTGCCATTCAGCACCCCTGGTAAAAAATATGTTCCCGCGCGCCTGGAAGTATGATTTGAATGTAGACTGTTGCAAATACAAAACGGGAGAAACAATATGGTTCATGCTCTCTCATGCTGTTTCATTCGTGCCGAAAAGGAGGGAGAATTAAACATTAAGCACGTTCCACTTTTGCATAAATAATTCCTGAACGGTTTTGGTCAGGCTGATAATGCAACTGTATTTGACAAAGGACCGACATAGGCTATTTGCTAGTGACAAAATATGAGCTTTCAGTGTGATACGATCTCCTTGTAAATTACGTAATTAAAACGTGTTTCATCTGTTCTGGCTATCCCTGCTATTTGGATCTTACTGTATCTCACTCAATGAACAACATCTCAACACTAAATGAATGATGATCTGTAATTGTCATCAGATAGCCTAGTCATATAGGTAGACATTCAGTGTGTTTGAAATAATTAATTTGATCATATTTTCCATCTTTGCAGAGGAAAAGTTTTGTGTAAAGGGAATTAAAGGCCTGTCTCATATAGATGCCTGTCTCTAATACTAGCCGGTGCAGTTTGGCGATTTGGGAAAATAAAAGCCCGGGCTTTTGTAACACTTACCTCGAATTGTAGATAAGTAATGTTATGTTAGGACCAGTGTCTAGGCTTGTAGGAAGTGGAAGTAGTTAAACGGTGATAACAGCAAAATAATATCAGACACACCACAGAACATCAAGTAAGTTTGAAATGCCGGCTTGTTTATATTTAAGTAGAGAAAGAGTATAAAACATAATTTGGTACCACATGAGACATTTAGACAGACAATATGTATAAAGAATTGGAATTAAGTGCTTCAAATACTTTCAATACACTTTCAAGTATTCTAGTAATTACCTCTTCTTTCAGGTAATAAGGGTCAAACAATTCAATCTCTATTAAGCTATTTAAATCAAAGGGTATAGTTAGCAGTTAGATTTAAAGTTACTTTTAAATTGCTATTTGGTTTCTATTTAGAGTTAACTCAGTTTCTTTTAAATTCTATTTTAATGCAATTAACATAAATTCTTATTTTGGTTTATAAGATGTAATCACACATTGTAGCAATGACTTTAGAGTAAGCTAAACTTCACACAAGAAAGTCTTATTTTATCTAAATTCAAATTGAGTACGTACTTTGATTCAATGGAATTACAAATTCAGTAATATCTAATTATCAATAGCATTACGTGCTGTATTCAGTAATATCACTGCTGGTTATCAATGGCAACAAATGCTTTTAATCTATCGGCCTATTTTAGAATCAGCTAGCAAAGTCGCCACAATATTCCGTACAGTGCCGCCTCTGGTTTGGCGCGGTATTGCACGGTATTGCACTTACGATCGGATGATTTAGCAATACTATGTCCAATAGACTTCCTGTATACCTCATTTGAAAGAGGAGGTTCTTGTCTACAAAATAAGCCCTGATTGGGTTATCTCCGAACATTGTGACCAATCCTATGGGTGATTTATGGGTGATCTTCTCTGATTTCGCCAAATTTGTCCCTTAACAGTATTCCGTACATCACTTCGCGAAACAGTAACAGTGTTCTGTACACCGCTTTTGGGTACGATTTAAACACACATTTTACACTATATAACGTATATTTAAATTGTTTGATGTTGGTAGATTATGTAGTTAATGGATATATCTGTTGATCAATACGTGGTAAGGATTATTTTAGGATTTAGCTTAGATGTAGCTTAGCCTTACCAGCAGCATTTGGTACTTCCATGTTCTTCTCTGTAGCCTACTCCTTGAATAAGTCAATGGAAACTCCACAAGTCGTTGCAAGTGCGGTGGTGACCACTTTTATTATTAAAAATACTAAGTGCATCAAAGCACTGCAAAGAAGGGAACATAGAAAGGTGCCACATTTAAGAACACTTGTGAAATATGGGTGCGCAACACAGTTCTGGTTCACAGTACATGGAAGGGGCGAATGATACCATGTTCATTACAGTCTCGTCCGCCTCTCTGGTTTGGCGGTATTGTCCAGGGTCAGTTACAGGGCAGTAAGAGAATGCATCAGATTAAAGAGCAGTGGGCACTTGTAAGACCTAAAACACAGAACACAACACGTGTACTGAATTAAGTGCCATTTCAAGAAGCCCTTTGTAAGACCAGAACACACAGAACATAACACAAAACAAAATAAATATAAAAAATATATTAATATATATAATAAAAAAACAATGAACTATATACAGTATGTACAATATTTACAAATTATACATATATTTACAGTTCCAGTGCCACCTGGAGCGACACACTGTCCTGGCACTTAAAACAGTACCATTCACCCTCTGGTACCACACCGACTTCCAGGCACTCTGTGTGGTACCAGAGGGTGCACAGGTCACACTGCAGCCACTCGTGAATGTCACGGGAGGACCCAGGCGGAGCTATGTCCTTGCACAGAGTGCAATACTGCTCTGGGTCCTCCCGTGCAGCGCGTAACGCTGCCTGGCTTGCTTCACGCTGCTCTCTGGCCGCCTGCTGGGCTGGCTGCTGGGCTGCCCTTGCAGCTGCCCTCTCCGCCTGCTGTGCTGCCCTCTGTTCTTGCTGGGCTGCCCTTGCAGCTGCCCTTTCTGCTGCCCGCTCAGCCACCTGCTGCTGCCGGAGGAGCCGCTGTGCTGCCCGATCTCTTTTCTCCTCCTCTTTGCGCCTGTCCTCCTCCTCCCTCTCTGCCAGGAGGGCCACATAGGCATCTGCAGTGATGACCCTCGCTGGCAGAGGCATTCTCCTCCTCCCCCGGGCCGGCCGGTCAAAATGTGGGGGCACAAGGATGTCAGCCAACCCTGCTGGGATGACACCGGCCGACACCAGGGGATTTGGATATCTTTTACAGGTGGGACACTGCCCGGTGGTGGGGGCAGCGGCGGTGGTGGTGGGGGCGACAGCAGCAGCAGCGGAGGTGGTGGTGGTGGTGATGGGGCCAGCAGCAGCAGCGGAGGTGGTGGTGGTGGTGGTGGGGGGGCGACAGCAGCAGCAGCGGAGGTGGTGGTGGTGATGGGGCCAGCAGCAGCAGCAGCGGAGGTGGTGGTGGTGGGGGCGACAGCAGCAGCAGCGGAGGTGGTGGTGGTGATGGGGCCAGCAGCAGCAGCGGAGGTGGTGGTGGTGGTGGGGGCGACAGCAGCGGCGGTGGTGGTGGTGATGGGGCCAGCAGCAGCAGCAGCAGCGGAGGTGGTGGTGGTGGGGGCGACAGCAGCAGCAGCGGAGGTGGTGGGGGCTGCGGCGTTGGTGGTGGTGGAGGAGGAGGAGGCGTTGGGCCTGCAAGGCGTCGGGACGGTGGTGGCAGCAGGGTCGGCGGCAACCCAGGGCGACGAGACGGGCGGTGGAGGAGGCTAGGACGGTGGCGGAGGTGGTGGCAGACCTGGTGTGGGCAGCGGTGGAGATGTCAGCGACGTCAGGGAGGTCCTCCGGGTCCTCGTCTGTATCAGACGGGAGATGGTTTGGGTCCCGGAGGCCTTTGACGAGCTGTTAGTAGGTGTTTAGAAAAATATGTTAATCCAATGAATTGTACTTCACATAATGTCAAACTATTTTTTTTCTCTCCCCAGCGGCGTTCGCGCAGCAGTGGACGGTGATGTGGTCCCTGGTGACACCTGCTGCGCGTACACGTGCCTCTGCCCTTTACGGCAGAGGACACGCTGCCTGGAGTGGCCCTTGTCTCCAAAGCCCGTCTCGTCGCAGTTGTATATCTGGGCTGGGGTCCCGCCGAACCCATGCTGCTGGTACAGGGCCTGGCAGATGCGGAAGAGCTCGTCCACCCGCGCCACCGTGGCCCCATGGACCCTCTCCCTATCCAGGGGATCAGGCCTCCGCGAGGCCACGGTGGGGTGGCGAGCTCTAAAGCGGGTCCACCACATCTTGCTCAGGCCCTTCTCCATGTTCACCAGTGGTGAAGTCCGTCCCGACGCCTTGCAGATCTCAGTGGCCAGTAACAAGGCCACTGAGCGGGTGATGGGGAACCCGTGGGCTGCCATCCAAAAAATGTAGCCCACCAACGCCTCCTCCTCCTCCGGCATGAGGCCCCGGTTGGTATGGGGCAAGTGGCCATACTTGTCCTTCCTCCAGTCCTGGAGGGTGGTGTGGGGGATTCTGTGGCGGGCAGCCACCTTGCGGAGGCTCCCGCCCTCCTCCAACTCCTGCAGGGCCTTAGCCACATCTTCTCGGCTGTATTTTCTAGGCATTTTCCTGAAATGAAGCATTATTTTCAATGGTTATTATGTGGTTGGATTCATGTTTTTTTTTTGTATCGCTACTATTCTTGTATAATTACCACTAGGTTGCTGCCTTTTCTATCCAGTAGGTGGCAGTCCAGGATAAGAGACCACAGAGCCATATATATATATATAGCCATGGCTCTGCTATTCCTTATCCTGGACTGCCACCTACTGGATAGAAAAGGCAGCAACCTAGTGGTAATTATGTGAATAAAAATCGCCTCAGTGGTCGTTATACTTACCGTGAGTATCGACAACCTCCTGCCTCATCATGCAGGGGTGTCTAACTTGCACTGATTGCCCAGTTTAAACTTCAGGACAATTAATTATATAAATCTACGAATCCAAAACATTACACGATGATAAAGTATGTAATTACAATCTGGCCATCACATTTATTCATGGAAATGGTGGATTCCTTCTGTATAACTATTGCATATCTGGGCATCACGCTAACGCGCGCTTTTTTTTTTTTTCTAACGTGCCGCATTTTCCCCGCGTTTTGCCAATGTCACTAATTACGCCATGAAAAGGTTTAAACTTCAAAAATGAGCAATTATATAAATCTACGAATCCAAACCAACACGACTCTAAATTGTCTGACCTTGTTATCAATAACGTTAGCTTTACTTACTTACCTTGAGTATCGACAACCTCCTGCCTCATCGTGCAGGGGTGTCTAACTTGCACTGATTGCCCAGTTTAAACTTCAGGACAATTAATTATATAAATCTACGAATCCAAAACATTACACGATGATAAAGTATGTAATTACAATCTGACCATCACATTTATTCATGGAAATGGCGAATTCCTTCTGTATGACTATTGCATATCTAGGCATCAAGCTAACGCGCTTTGTTTTTTTTTTAAAAATCTGCCGCCATTTCCCGGCGTATTTGAATGTCACTAATTACGCCATGAAAAGGTCTGATAAAATGACCGCTAATGTTATACTAACAATCTATATTCAAACAAAATGACTTTTTCAACATGTTTACTTCAATATGTAATACGTTACACATATACATTTTACCACATATTTTCACAAATCTTGTTTAAAGTCTTCCCCTACGTCATTTAGGGCGAAGGTTAAACCCTCCCCCGGCACCATTTTTAAATATTCTTCCGGTATCGCTAAAATATGCTGTGTGTGTTGACATACTTACTCGGTAGTTGCAATGTTCACTGGTCAACAGATACTCTCCACGGTCAGAGATCAAAGAGGACAAGACAAGGTTGTCAGAGGTATTTATAGTTTTTATTGACCTGGAAATAATTAATTGCATTTGATCGTAAAAGGTTAACTGTACGGATTACTGTTACCCACAAAATGAACGTTTCCCTATGGCAGGGAGCACTGTACGGAACACTGTTGCTAGCTTCAAGCTAAACGCTAATCAGTTCTTTCAGTAAACGATGCAGTTCAGTTATGGACAGTGTAAAACAGTCAATGAATTCAACCTGGCTAGCGAGCAGTCCAGCGAGATCCACGTGAGAAACGTGGCAGGAGATGAGTTAAGTTTCGTTTTCAACGAGTCCACGCTTACCGCAAATCAAAGTCCAAAAGAATCCTCTTGCAGCGACAATACCGAAGGTTTTACAAAGTTCTACCGCAGATCCGATGAAAGAGTTGTTGTTTTCCTCTGGATTGTAAATGAATTTTGTGGATGCAACGTGATGATGATCCGATGGTTCTTCCTAATGTGGGTGGCTCGCCAGCGGTGCGTGGCTCCAAACAATCCAAACACACGGTTTTACTGTACTATAAAATGTCTAAATAAACCACAGTCTACCCTTGCAGACAGAATATAACATAACACACTTTCAAATCAAAGAAAATAAAGGTTTTCACGCGTCTTGCTGTTGTTTTGCTCACTGGTTCGTTTAACTAGCTTTTCTTTCAGCTTGCGTCCTTCTCTGACTAGCGTTCTCTCCCACAGGAAGTTGCAACCAGCTATATAATTGGCTGACTAGTTTAAGTGACAAAACTTCCTGTAAGAATCAATATTGAAACGAAATATTTGTAATCCTATTTATTACACTAAATCATGAACTTTTATATCTAATATCAGAATATTTCAAAAGTATTTTTACTGTTATTTATTCAAGAATCTGTTTATGACTATTTTAACCTGGGTTACACTATTATTTGGAGTTTTACGGTATACCCCTTGAAAATGTTGCCACGTCACAGCCACAAAAATAAGTATATTCAATTGAAGTTTTATGTGAGTTATTTGGACCCAGCCATCTTGCCATCAACTTGAAAATGTTGCATTGCCTGCCTTTAAACTAATACAGTTTTTGGTTTCATGTAGATCCAGTAAATCCTAATGCTCTGGCCCCAGGTGACCAAGGAAAGTCTTTGAACATCCCCATGGCCCTGCAGTGGCTCACAGGCCAAAGACACAAGCCACTTCTACCATCCGAAAGGGCAACGTTTAAAATTAATGTAACATTTGAGCACAACTGTAACAACAGAAAAAACTGAAAACTGAAAAAATGCCTGGACACAGAATTTGCTATCCTGTGGTCAGTGCCTGCACAAATACAATCTGTTTCCCCGTCACTCACATGAGCACATGCAGTGACTTCAAAGATGTGTTCCGTGTTGCCATTATTATGGGATCAGATTTTGGTCGGGTGTAATTGGTGGGCAGGTTGGGTAGAGTAGTTTCCATTGAGTCCTACTTCCATACTTCCGTCCATAGCGTTCCATTCGCGAAGCGTGTGCTGGCGCAGTTAATAGTCACTACAATCAATGGAAGTAGCTACACCAGAGGCGACAGTGGTGCGTACATTCGAAAAAAAAATAGACCAGTCTTCTGAAATGGATTTTACGCGTTGAGAACGGAGCGCTTCAGTTACGCACCTGGTGTAGCTCCCCTGTCATAGTATGAATTATTGTGTTTTGGTCAGCTGTAGTTGGTGTGTTGGGCAGTAGAGTTTCTCAGGGTTGCCCTCCACCTTACCTCTTGCATTACCTTAGGTGTTAACGTTCTTAACATTTTGATTTTCAAAAAAACTTGTCAATGTCAAATACAGTATGCAGTGTTTTTCCAAATAAAGATGGAAAGAGTTCTAGTAGTTTTGTGTTGTTTATTGTACCACAGGCTGAATGTCCAATAGGTTTTTTGTTTCTTTATGTCTATCATGTAAAAGATGAAATTTGTGAATTGGCAGCATACATTTTTGAAATAAACTACTAATGACTACACAATGAACCTGTAACACAAATTCTGACACACTTCTAGGACAAGTGAGGTACACTTGGTTATATTGCAGGGTTTTGTACATTTCATTTAATTTAGGCTGCGAACAAGATGCCGTGTTTGTCTTTACAGGTCCTTATGGCACAGTGGTGAGACGGTGGGATTTATTACCTCTTGCAGGATGACAAAGTTCCTCTCTGACAGGGGGCAGGGAATTTCAGTCACCACCACTCCATCCTCAGGGTCACAACTCTCTGGGATATTCTCTGGGGGCTGGAAGAAACAGGAGGGTTTGATAATACTAACATTTCAGCATCATATTCACCCACCAGTAATGCTCTCTACAAGAATTTTTTGAAGAGACGGTTAGGAGGCAGGGCCTCAAAATTTCTGCTGACCCAACCCATGTTTTAAACAGTGAGTATGAGCTTTTGCGATGTGCAATAGGTTAATTGGGCAATTGATCAATGGGCTTGTGGGGGTATTTATCTATTTATTTAGCGGGATGTGCAATAAGTTAATGGGACAGTTGTGCAATAGCATACCAATAGGACGTGGGCTGTCCATTTTTGTGTAAGATCATGATGGTATGTATGTGGGGGCATCATGTAGCCTTATCTATTTATCTTTCATCAGTTAGATGTGTATGATTTAGAGGGATGTGCAATATGATAATATTTGCTTATGTTTGTCATATGCTGAGGAGGATATGAATGTTTATGTACAGCATGTGAAAGTATCTCAGGTGATCAAATTTTTCAGATGGGGATTGGGCCATACAGGGAAAATGTGCAATATGTTGAGATATATATGAGTGCTGTTATGAATGTGAAGGTATTTTATGATGGACTAAACATTTGGAGGGAAACTGCAATAACTGCTGGACTGTTTTTATGGTGTGTGGGTGTGACTTATTTTACAAATTCAACAGTACCTGTACATCTGGCTCAACCACAGATGGTTGGAGCATCCCGATGTGCCACAGCTGGTTAGGGGTCAGGTTTCCTTCGGTTCTTTAAGGATGGTGGTTCCAACTATTCAAGAAGCCTTTCAGATCAGACCTCAGTCACATAATAGGAATCTAGGAAATCGCATAATGCACACAGAACAGGTCAACCCCGTCTGACAGGTCAAGCAGCCCCTCTTCCTCCAGTGAGTGTAGGTCATCATAGTATGTGCAGGTGACTCCTGACCACACGTCGCGCCACAGCCGCTCCACTCTGGATATTGGAGTAAAAAGGTAAAAAATTTAAAAAAAAATTCCATTGTTATTTACAACTGGTGCTTGTATTCCAGAGAATTTGAATAAAGTTTTCCATTCCATCCCATTTACCTCTGATTGTGAACACTTTTCCCGGCTATGAAGCTTCCACGTCCAGTTCCTCGTACTGAGAACATGCACCTGGCAATGTCCACATTCTCGACCCCTTGGTCACCACATACTCTATGGAGAATATAAATATGTTAAGTCCACCAGACTTCTCACTAGTGTAGTGGCCTCAGAGACAGGATAGGTGGGGTACAGAACTGTCAGTGATTCCTACCTTGACGGCCATCCAGTTGAGGCTTTGTTGTTTGCAGCTGCATCAAGGTATAAGATCTGTGTAAAAACAAGGTTGAACAAAAAGGGAAATACTCTGTTACAGTACCATATTTTCTGCACTGTAAGGTGCACTTAAAGGAACCTGTTTGCTTGTTTTTCGTCACGTGACCTGGCAACACTGGAGGCAACATATGAAACTGGTAATTGTACATACCCTCCTTGAATAGCCATCGACCCCACTGACTATGATCATGTTAAATCTGAAAAGTTCACCATTACATGTCAGGACAAACCAGTTTTCATCCAGCAGCCATTACTACACTAAATTATGCTTAGAGGTCTCATACTGACCTGATTAATTTGTGGTTAGTGTCCACATAAACCAAGGACAGAGATGCAGGTACACTGTACGTTCTACGAGCTACAAACCCAACCTGTATCATTCTGGCCAAAACCCCAGCTCCATGCACACGCTGCACACTGCTCCACACTCTACGCCAGAGGTCACCAAATGGCGGACCGCGGTCCGAGTCCAGACCCTGACGTGATCCTATCCGGACCCAGACCATAATAATTTAGATTTTCACGGAAGATTTCAAAGCTGCGCTAAATGTTTCGTAGGTTAGGATAACAGCTTCAGGAACCATCATCTCGCTTGCTGCTATGCAGCCAGTGAAATCTGTGCATTCTGATAAAGTCAAGTCAGTGAGTAAAGTTACTATGGTGAAAAGACTCACTGATAGCCTGACAGGGAAAACGAGCGAGGAGAGGAGACGTGACGAGAAACAATCGGATGGATATGTAATTTAGCGATTAGTAGCCTAAGTTATTTTCAAAACATGGATTGTTCAAAGGGGAGAAAGCTAGACAGCGAGAACAGAGCTTTATATAACGATCAGGGCAATTACCACGCAAAACTGTCACGTCCATAACATCAACTAAATAGGCCTAGGATGGCATTGTGTTGGCGTTATGGGTGTGACAGTTTTGCGCGGAATTGCCCTGGACCGACTATTACACATATTCTGAGATAGGCGATTGTTAAAAGCGCCAATTTGAAGCCAGGCCTAACAGTGAACTGAGACCACAGAATATTTACGATTTAATTAACTCATTGAGTGCCAAAAACATAATATTACGTTTTTCCTTCCTATGCGTTGAGTGCCAAAAACGTAATATTAAGTTTTTAGCTTTTTTTAAATCTGGAGATCTGGACATTTTATCGGAACGTTTGATCTTAACTCGGCTTTTGATGGTTGCCGCTTTGTTTCGAATCAATCACTGAAATGCACGCCAGGTCAAAATCAGGTCATTTATTTTCGTGGGTTTATCACTAGGTGACAGGTCTCGTTAGATCTCTTCCCAGAAACTTTGCAGGCAACACTTCTCAGGTGCTGAAGGGAGAAATGAAAAAGTCGAAGAAAAAGGTATTGCAGCAGGTGCGTTTTCGCCAGACAACGCTGGATGAGTCCACCTTTCTACTAAGACAAGATGACTCTGACCACGACAGGTCAAAAACATCCCTGCTGAAAAAAACAGCCTGACCAGCTAAAGGTGGTTTGCCGGTTGACCAGCTTGTTAACCAGCTTGTTTGACCATCCTAAGATGGTTGACCTGCTAGACCAGCAAAACTCTTGCGAAAACATACCTTCAGCTGGTTTTCCCAGCTTATGATGGTAATTCAGCTGGTTTTGCTTGTCGTACCACCTCAAGCTGGTCATTTTAGCTGGTGTTGCTGGTCTATAGTGCTGGTTTAACTAGCCATGCCAGCTTATGTTGGTCATTCTAGCAAACCAGCATGACCAGCTTGACAGGCTGGTCTGAGTGGGTGGTAGGCCGAGCCGCGCTTGCAAGAGGGCACGCCCTTGCCAGAGTGCCGAATATGTCGGTGATATTGCGTCTTTTATGAGTCACTATCTCCATTTCTAGAAAAAAAAAACAGGGATTTTGATGAAAACTAGCCATTGTTTAGCTTGGGATTTCTCAGGAACAGAGGTGTGTAGAAATACACGGTTTGCACCACTGAGAGCTTAAAGTCTCACCTTTCAAACGAGCCATTGTATGTGTTCATAGCTATAACACAGAATATGCTGTGGCTGTACAAAAATCATCAAAAATTGTCTAGATTGCTGGCACTCTAGGACAAAGCTTCCGAAAACAGCTTGGCATTCAATGAGTTAAGAGGGCAATATGATTGATCCACCAATCTTAACACATCCATTCACTGCCCAACAACATGATGTTGGTTTCCAGGATTTCGGGTCAGCATTAAAAATAGAATTAAACTTGCTGATTGATGGGTTCAAGAAACCAGCTGTGGAATAAATCCATCCTTGTCTCAGCTCAAATCTTATTTTAAGTTAACTTTAAGATCTTAAAATAGCCAAGCAGTGTTTCTCCCCAATTAGGGCCTACTCTTATCTTGCCTTATTTCTCCTCATTTCAAATGTTGCCTTTAGGCTACTAATTTTATTTCACATTAAATATTATGCCTAGGCCTACAACTAGGCTCCATCCATCCATCCATCCACATATATATATATTATATATATATATATATATATATCCATCCTATACACACATGTTAAACATTATGATGCTCCGGACCTTTGCTTGAGGAAATGTTCTGTAACTGGACCTCGCTGAAGTTTAATTAAGTGTGCTTGCAAAGCAGCACACTTATTGTTCTTCTTAAGTTTTATTATTATTTTTCCCGTCTCCCTAATTTTTTGTCAGCCCTAGCGCCTAGGCCCTTTGAGACAGAGACACCGTTCCAACTTTAAAACGTCCGGTCAGTACCGGTGTAAGTTGGTCGCGAAGATGACGTCAGGTGGGCGTGCCGTTCGTCCGCCATATTGGATTGAACAGAAAGCGAAACTAAATTTTCACAGGTCACAAATTTGGTCCGAACGCCACGAAACTTGACGTACATTATCCTTGGACCAAGCCTCACAAATGTTAGCGGAAGGATTTTTGATTTTCGAAAGCGTTTGCCCGTCACAGCCAAACGAAATCGGCGGCGAAGCTCCGAAACAGGAAGTCGTCCATATCTCAGGAACACTGTCACATATCGATACCAAATTTTGTATATGAACTGGGGACTCCAGTGTGAGGGTGCATAGGCAAAAAAAAATCCACCTTTTCACCATCTATCACAATGCCTTCCATGTATGCACAATGTCTCAGAGCAGACACAATGTCTCCAGGCAACCTTGCCCAATCATGAAATCCTTGCTCTGCCATGGGATAGTATGGACTTACGACCTGAAATAGCAAGGAGAACAGTAGCTATATATAGCTTACATAATAGAGTTGTTTTCACATTGACGGTATTCAAATTAAATTTTTCATTATTGTTACATATCATGATGGGAGAGTATGAAAGTTACAAGTATGCAAATGCATATGTTTACGGGCATTTAGGTTTTACTGTGTTGTTTTGTTGTAAAGACATGCAAGGCATTCTGGGCCATGTAATGAACAGTGGTCGGCAGCACTCCATAGGCTACGTATTAATATGAATAGGTGTTTCTGTAAACCTAGGGATAATAAACAGCTATCTCTGTTACAAAAACGAGCTGGTAATCGCTCATTGAAGAGGGTACTATGATAAAAAGATTGTTTTCCTAAAAGCATGGAGTTGACGAAAGAATAAACAATCAATGTCACGTTAATGTTAAATAGCCTAGAACTATCTGAACCATAGACTGTATATATAGAACTGGACAGTGTGGCTGCATTCTACAGTGTTCTATGGAATTGAAGCCGCCGAGGTGACGCCATCTTGGAAAATTTGGGGCCAATTTGAAGTGCGGCTGCGCAGCAAAAGTTGAAGCATGCGCAGTGAAGAGGAGTCGCGGTCAGGCACGCCCACTCAGTTGCCACTCAGCGGGTTAAACACGCCCCTTGTCAAGTGAAACCCGCCCCCTTCTCCTTTCCACAACGCAGGTCGACTCGGCGCCGAAGGCTAGCTGGCTGGATGAATTTTACGGCTGTGACTGAGTTAGCTAAACAGTACAAACAACAATCGGTTTGTTCTTGTCTGGTAAGTGTTACGTATCAACTGAAACGTTTTTTTTTGTCTATTTGGTGTTCTTAAATACGTCTAAGAGAGCTTATTATGTTGATTATAGACTGACAATTAGTATGGTGAATACTAATGAGCTAACAACAGAAATGCGGACAGCGAATTACATGCTAACGTTAGCAGCTACATTAACGTTACCGGGAGGCTAAGTTAGTCATTGAAGTGAAGATTAGCACACAGCTCCCTTAACAGTCGATGCATGATATAATTGGTTTTATTAGTTGTTGCTGTTTTCAAATATCATGTATGCCATCTCAACATGGAGTAACCATTGACTGTACATGGGGATTAATAACACTAGACAGTCAGTACAGTATATGAAGTGATAAAGCAACGGTATGATGTGATAAAGCAACGCAAGTTAACGTTAACGTAATGTGAAGCATGGACCTCATCAACCTCGTGTTAATGTAACTACTAGCCATTTTTTCTAACGTTAACGACACCTCTGTTAGAGCTACTTCTGTGATGGTAGGTCGGTAGCATAGACTGTAAAAAATAGATCGGTAGGTCAGTAGTTGTAGACCGCATAAGTGAATGATCGATAAATGAAACGCCTGCATTAAACACTAGCTGCTACGCCAAGAACCAGTCACTTCCCAGGGATATCGGTGAACATTTGAGAAAGACCTTAGTTTGTCATCTAACGTCCATGATCAGTCATACTGATAACGTTATTTTTCAAGCTGACGCAAGTTAATAACATTCACACCGCATATTTAAATGTGTAGTTAACATTATAGGTAGGCTGTGAAGTTTATTGCACACATATATTTAATTAATTGGTATTACTAGTGGTGTTGAGTGCCTGATTAGATGCTTTGTAATGTTGTAAAATTGTCTGACTAACTTTATTGTAACTTTCCTTTTTGCAGGTAAGATATGGGTGATGACTGAATGTACTGGAGGTGGCGGCAAGGTGGTCTCCATGGTCTACATTAGTCTGCAAGCAAGGGAATGCCTACGTGAAGATGTTTGGCTGGGGTGGTCTGAGGTGGCATGTCCTCCCCCTTTCTCCAAGTACCCTGACATCCATCTCCCTGACATCATCACCCACCGTCACTGGATCAACCTGAAGCCCCTTATACATGGGACATGGCACAGCACCACTACGTTCTGAAAACACATGACTTTCAATAACTTGCATGGCACCAAGAAAGGTCTGCCTCTGCTCTGAACCTTCTGTTAATGTGACATCATTTATACTTGAGGCTGTACACATCCCTTTGTTTCTATTTTCTTTATTGATGTCACCCAAACTTCAACTTTCTGTATGCCCCTGAACTCACACAAATTGTAAATTGCAATGCGCCATTTAACTAGTGGTGTAGTCGAGTTAGTTAGTTGTAGTGGTGGGTATACTGTGAGCAACCCCAAATGTTATTAAATACATATCCTTGCCCATTTTAAATGGGTTTACTGTGTAGTCCTGTGTATCACGTAGACTATACCACGGTCATTTAACTGCCTTGGTAATTAAGTCAGAGGCCATTGCTTAGTATTTAACTGTATCCTACACAAAGATGTAGATGTTACAAGAATGTTAATATCAGAATAATTATTGGTTGATACTAAATCAATATTGAATGTTTTTTATTTCTTTTGTGTGATCTATCATTCAGAATGCTGCAACATGCCACAATCAGCCAAAGAGGACACATCGTAACTCCTCTCCTAGTTACTCTCCATTGGCTCCCTACAGTAGACAGAATTAAATTTAAATCTCTCACTTTGGCCTATAGGACATTGACTGGATCTGCTCCTTGTTATTTTAATTCAATGATCAAGATATACATCCCCAACCGCCCACTGTGGTCTTCTGATGAACTTCTGTTGTGTCGACCAGTCTTAAACGCTAGGTCAAATTCAAGACTCTTTTCCTCAGTGGTACCATGTTGGTGGAATGAGTTGCCCAGTGCTGTTCGTTTTTGTGATAGTTTTTGGTCTTTTAAGCACTTCTTATACATTATGGTTTGTATGCAGTAGTACTGTTTTATTTTCATTATAGGCTGTTGATTAATTTGACATTGTTTATTATTGATATTCTCCTTAATGTAGTCTTACCATGTTATTGTTATTATATTATTGATTGAATGGGCATTATTATGTATTATTGCTTTCCCCCCTCATTGTTTATTTCATTAGGCTATTGATTGATCCCTGTTTTAAGTATTATATTGTTTTGTATTTGTTAAGGGTAACCATAACCATCATAATGTGGTATTTTCTTATGCACTTGAAACAAAGAATAAAAATGTTTCTTTAAACGTAGTACCACTTTAAACACATCACACACTGAACAGCAAAGTAGCTTCCTGATTATGTGTAAAATGTTTAGAGTATCCTGTCCTGATGTAGTAGGTCCATGTTCTCATATTTTTACAGCTGACATGAAGGCTGCAGTATTACATTTTTGATTTATAATGGAGCACCCTCTCTGGTGAAAGACTAGCAAGCCTGTGGTAGTGGCATACGATTACAGACATATTGAGAGGGCCTATCAATGAGTTGTCACAGTTTTCAATTTAGACGTATTATTTTGAAATGATGGACGTCTACGGGAGGATTTACCCCGCAAAATGCTACGGGAGGATTTCTCATGCAAAATGCTTCTCCAGCAGTGCAATCGCAGGTAACAACGATACCTTAACGCATTTTCAGATACCGCTGTTCTGAGCATACTAAGCAAATTGGCCATTTGTAACTTTGAATCCCTCCTCACGTTAAGCTATGGTCCAATAATGTGTTCACTAAAACACAAGTAACGTTATTTGTCGGGCTGATTCATAAATGGGCATACCGAGGTTGTCGACCCAGCAGGCTAGGTGGCGTTTTTTGCCATTCGCAAAACTAAGCAAGAGTTAACGTTAATGAAACTTTACATCGCCTTCTCCAGTGACAAAGTATATTCAAATGAAGTTGCAACGATGATGGCGGCAATCACTGGTTACGTTAAACCATTTCAAACAAGTAGGACTGTAAATGATGGTGACTATGGCTAACGTCACTTCAGATCAATATAGCAGAGCCCTTTTACTTTACCTATCAACTGGCTAATGCTAGCATGATGTAGCATGCTATGAGCTAATATACTTAGCATCTAAGAAAGAACAGAACATATCTTTTTTCACAAAGAATCTGTCACAACTAACAACGATGTCTCTTACCAGCAACTACACAATGTATGACTATCAATATGTATTTAGTCAGACTGTGATAAGATATAGCCTAATGATAATAACAGCAACACTTATTTAGGTTAGATTATGTGTCGAAATCATAGGGTCGAAATCAGGTGTTAAAATAAGTGAGCGATGACGCGGTAGTGTCTGCAGCCAGCTGTCAATCATAGGTGTAAACACGCCCTTTTAGATTTGTTAATATAACATTAAAAAAAATAATTTCAGCGAGAAAAGAAAAATTGTGTGTATTGAAGCATCTTGAAAACTATTTTTTCGAATAAAAAGTTGTTGATAGAAAAATAGTTTTAGATGAGAAAAGTGACATGGAAAGTTGGCTACTTGGCCATTGAAATACATGGGGATGGGCGGAGTTACACATTGTACTGCAGCCAGCCACCAGGGGGCTCTGGACTAACGGTCGCATCACTCTTAACAGACGGCACACTGTCCAGTTCTATATATACAGTCTATGATCTGAACGCTAGGTGGCAACGTTGTATTACATTTCACTAGTGTAGCCTACTTGAAATACGGTGTGAGATTCCCAAGTAAGGAAGGTGCAAATATTATGTAATTTATCATGGGAAATTATTGGAAATGTTATTTCTTGTTTATTCTAATTGCAAACCACACACATCCATTCGGAATCACACGTACACATTTAATACTGAAAGACTATCATTTTGTTTATTTGATGTTGCCTTAGCAACACAGCCTTCAGAGCAAAGATTCTAGAACAGGGCGTCAGAGAGACACGTTTTGAGTTTGTGGCCAAGAACCTAAAATATCGGTTTCCATGTGCTGGATGGTGTGCGTCCTTTATGAAAGTAAGTGTTTTATACAGTTAACGTTACAGACATAATGAGTCATGTTGTAGTGGTCAACATAAATGTGCCCCTTCTGTTATTAGAATGCTAAGCAGAGAAGCATGCTAAGCAGAGATTTAGTATCATTAATTTCTTGTGTGGCTAGCTATAGGGAGGAGGAGATGTACTGCTATGTTGCTAATTGGGATTTATGTTGTTTAGCGTAATGCCATGGTCATTTGATATGAGATGCTTGCACTCGTAACTTCGTCACGTGTAACTTTAGGACTGCTTTTTTTTTTTTTAATTCACGAAGCACTTTAGCCCTAAAAGTAGCACCTACGTCTGTGACGGCTTAAAAGAAGTGACAAGGACTCCTAGCGATGTTTTGAAATCGTCTACTATTGTCTACAGGAGCTTCCAATCGAGGGAACTTGCATTGTAGGCATAACTAAGGGATGCAATAACACCACCAACAACCAAAACTAGCCTACTCATTGTCAACATGTACATGAAATGTAACGTTTCATGTGGATCAAATTAAAATGTTTTCTTTGCAAACGTAAGCATAGGCATATGGTGACAGATTAATTTATTAATGCTGCTGTGTGAATCACGGTAAGCCTTGAATGAAGTGGCCACTTCTTAATGGGACCCACTGTATGGAAGTGGGATAAGTAAAATAGAGATGTTTTAAATAAGATAAGGTTAATCAGAATTCTACGATATGCCTGCTTGACAACGGCAGAGATAGAACTGGCCTTTGGCCATAGCAACCATCCATTTAGAACGACTGGCCTTCATAGCAACCAAAGATCTGAGCTGTGTTGCAATGTGAGGCAAAGTATAGAAAGGTGAGAAAAAAAGGTGAGAGGTCAAGAAATATAGTGCAATGTAGACAGTAGTATACAGTTGATTTACAGACGTGGTTTAGAGTAATATGAAGTATTCCTTTATTCTGAGATAGGCTACATCAATAGGCTCTCAAAACAACCCCAGGCTCACAAAACAATCCCAAACAGACATACGGTCTTTATAGAGCAAATCCATATAGATTATTTGTCAAATAAACCAGTAAAACATAATTTGTGGGATGGAATATATAACATTCACACTCATAGCTCATATTTTTAAAATAAATCAGTGAAAAAGTATCCTGACAAACAAGTAGCTTTTTTAATGCCTTGGTCATATTTCATAATTTCAATTCCTCTGTAGGTTACCTGATAGCCCAGTTTGAGAGGCATAAGACCGCGTGACATTATTTATTTTTGCAGCCAATCACTGCTGTCATTTTATTTTATTGATTTGATCTCAGTCATAGAAGCTAAATTCGAAGGCAGGCCAAAGGTAAAATCCAACGAATCACATTCAACCCGCAAGCCAATAGTTGAATAGCCCTCTCCTAGAGCTTTTGGGATATTGCCACTGCTCCAACACTGAAAGGCACCGTTACAATGCCTGGATCAAGCCAGGTTCAGCATAGCGTATGCCACTGTCTGCTCACGTTGCTGACCGGACCAGGGCAAGCACACTTTCGCAGTTCCCGCCGGAAATGCAGTCTAGTTGAATACCCCTGCTCTACGCTCATCACACGATGGCCTCTAGCTAACAGCTTACCCTTTACCAGTCGGTAGCCAGCGTGGGGCATTCTTGTCTTTATAGACCTCACAACACTATCCAATTCATCATCAGACATGCTGGAATAGCAACCACAGACAGATAAATCATGTTCCTTCATTCTCCTGTAAAACGTACTCCTTGATAAACTATACAAGTTTGCCAGATGCTCTATATTAGGCAGTCCATTGGAAAGAAGACTTTCAATATCCCTCCCTGCTATGTCTAGACGGGGCCGTCCTAGCCTACCCACAGTGACATTCACAACATCGGACGCATTAACGCATGCTTGCTGAGCAGATGCTACCGGTAAGCTAATGGTGTTGATCAGCTCCTGTAGGCCGGAGATAATGTCTGTATAAGTAAGTAAGTATATATACTCTTTTGATCCCTGCATTTATCCCAATCTGTGAATTAGTGAAACACACACAGCACACAGTGTACACACAGTGAGGTGAAGCACACACTAATCCCGGTGCAGTGAGCTGCCTGCATCAACAGCGGCACACGGGGAGCAGGGATTAGGTGCCTTGCTCAAGGGCACTTCAGCCGTGCCTTCTGGTCGGGGTTCGAACCGGCAACCCTCCGATTACAGGTCTGAAGTGCTAACCAGTAGGCCAACAGCTGCCCTTCTGGTCTGGTGGGATGTGTAGGTGTTGTGATGCTGCTACTGCTAAGGACAGCTTCTGCTGGGCAACATCTAATAGATAGCTGAGGTCTAGTGATTCATTTCTCAACATTAAGAGGAATCTTTGTTGTATTCTTTGTAAGAACTCAGTTCGTACTTGCTCCTGTAAAAAACAATGTGCAATCAGTAATAGTTACAATTGTTAATAATAAACTGAATCGTAAACTTGCCTATGTCCTGCCTTACCTCGGATTGCATTCTGCCATCAAGGTGTATTTTTATTCAAAACTGTGTCGCACCGGTGATATCGTTGTTGCAACCAATCAGAAGCAGAGTACGGCATTCGCTTCATACTCTTGCTTAGCTGTCCGTCAAACATAAATAAGCCAATGGGAATGCCCCCAAGGAAATCCCAACCCAGGACACATTTGTGTCAAAACCGCAATCAAAAAGTCAGGGAGTGCAAACGAGAAAGCTGAAATCGTAATCAAATAAAACAGCATCAAACAAAACTGAGAAAGAGGCAAAGACAAATATTTTACACGGTTACCCAAATAGAAAGATAGATAGATACTTTATTGATCCTCAAGTGTGATGCAAATGATTTCATTGCAATCTTGTATTTTTTAATTTTGTTAAATTTTTTTTGTTTGATTTTTTTCTATTTGGTATTTTGATTTGTATTTTTTTGCTTGCTATTTTATAAGTATTCTTTAATTTTTTTGACACAAAATTGATTCCATAGAACCCCACCCAGCCAAGTGGAATGTCCAGAATTCCAGAGCCTTAGCAATAAAGCTGTCATGACCGCACTGACAGTCTGAGTTGATGGATTTGTAATGAGAAACCTGTTGTATTGTGTAGCTTGTGTGTTACGATTCATAATCTTAATGCAAAGACTAAGAGAATAAAACAATAAAATGAACAGAGAAAAAGAGGTGAATCAATGCTCATGAGAATGGATGTGACCTGCTTGAGTTCAAGCAGGTCACAGAGTTTCTTCTACCATTCTCATCTACATCAAAACACAGCAGCACTGGTGTTATGGAGACTCATCTACATCAAAACACAACAGCACTGGTGTTATGGAGACTCATCTACATCAAAACACAGCAGCACTGGTGTTATGTAGACTCGTCTACATCAAAACACAGCAGCACTGGTGTTATGGAGACTCATCAGGTCACAGGGTTTCATGCATTCTCTCATATATGAAACCACGGCACAAAATAAACACTAAATAATGTATTTGTTTAATCCTCAATTTTGGATAAAATTGTCTGCTAATGCAATCCATGTAAAATGTAAATACTAGGGCTGTTATAATAACGTTTCATTTATTGCGATTCATTTTTATAAATTTTCGATTAATTAATTACAGAAATATTAACACTTTAAAAAATGAACGCTGATTAATCGCATTTCATAGTGACATTTGACACAGTGCAGTCTGCATCTATTTACATCTTGTGGCCTGTGTATTCACAACGAGTACAAATAGCCATGCAGATTAAGACTAGACGATTTCCTAGGCAGATGTTGACTTGGGACTATATTGGTGCGAAGCACTGCTACTTGGGCGCAGAGATTGATCGTGCTGTGGTGAGTGAGAAAGTACTGATGTGTAGCGTGCTATCTCTGCACCCAAGTAGCAGTGCAACATGTAACCAAACTGTGTTAATGTGTGAATGTATGCTTCATCACATACTCTGTCCTCATGTTAGCTCTTAGACAGCCCTTAGGACCTGTATCATGTGAAGGATAGGGTATTGTCCACCTGTCATCATTATTGGAAAAGTCCAGAAAGGGTGTTCTATAGGTGTGGCAAACTATTTCTTTCTCAACTGAAGCCATGAAATGGTAACAAAATAATTTAAAAAACACATTTCACATTTCTTTTATCGTATGGCAAGTAGCCCTATGATAAGCAGGACAATGTATTCAACATTTTGTAAGTCACAAAGTTTGTATACAATTGTCTGCTAAATGAATCTCCATGTAAAATGTAAATACAGTTATGGGGATGGACATTAGGACAGAGTCGCGTCCACTCTGCAGCCTGCACCTGTCAGTTCTCTTGTTTGGCACTTACAGGATTGTCATTGCGATCATTCCACTGAGTAGGGAAAAAGCTGTCAACACAGGGTGTAAGGGTCGTGAGGAAGGCCTGAGGACAAAGACAGTGTGTGCGTGTGTGGAATGAGTCCCACCCCTCCATAGGCTATACCAGACAAATATATAATTACTGTTTTGAACTGTGAAGACCAGTGAAACAAGTCCCATCTCTCAGTGACATAATTATAAGCCTCTCTCTCTCTCTCTCTCTCTCTCTCTCTCTCTCTCTTTCTTTTCTTTTCTTCCTTTCTTTCCTTTTTCTCTGATTGCCTACATTCTGTAAAGCTCCATGATACATGTGTAATGTTTTGGCGCTCTATAAACACAATAAATTAAATTAATTAAATGAAATAAGCTTATAGTTACGCAATGTACACATCAGAGGGTGGGTATGGGCTAGCTCTTCAGTGAAGCATGTTGATCCAGCACTCAAACCTGTTCTGTCTCCTCTGTCTTCCCCACAGGGGACATCAGATGGTTTTACACACAGCTTTTTCATACAGCAAAATGACGTAGTTAATTATATAAAGCACACACACACCTCTCTCTCTCTTTCTCTCTAGATGTATATGAAATAAATAAAGCTGGCCTGAAGATGAAGAGTGGTGCTCACCTCAGCCATACTGATCTTGTTAGAGGTTTCTACTCAATTTGTTTAATGTTGTGATGCATGAAGTTCCATGTTGTGTGAACTGAAGTGAATATAGCAGTGCTTATGTTTTCACCTGTGGAAAGCCATCACTCTTAAGGTGCTTATATACCATTATCCTCTATAGCTGGGTGTCATTAGACCCCAAACTCTCCTGGGGCACAGTCCAATCTAATGATAATAATAATCTGCTGTCAAAGAGGCAACAGGAGGTAGTTAAAACCTTCATTTATTTACTGGGGCACAGCAATTCAATACTGGGGCACGTGCCCCAGTAAAAGGGGTCTAGTGACGCCCTGTATAGCTGTCAGACTCTCAGCACATAATGTTAGACTGCTGAAAGTGGTTATGGATTGTCATTCTGCACGTGTTTACGAGTCAGGAATGTAGTTGTTACTGCCTTTACACTTGACCCAGACACATAGATAACGCTTCTGCTGGCAATCTCTGCGTGCAGACTGGTCAAGTTCACCGTGAGTCTGTGCACTGGACGATGCTAAAAACCCACGTGCTCACAGTGTCACATTGCATGAAGCCTCACTGCAGTGTCTCATGGGTTACACACACAGGAACGCACGCAGGCAGGCAGGCACGCATGTGATATGGTAAGTGATACACCCCCAGGGCCCTTAAGTAGCTGAGCCTCTATCCACACACACACACTTGATTATTTTATTTGGAATGACCAATACTGATTAAAACAACACAGCATCCAAATATTCACAAAGAGCCTGCTATATTTCACCTGACAATACAAACATTGTGCTAATATTCACAACCAACCAACCAACATGCAGACTGCCTATGATTGCTGACACAGAACAGTGTTTGGCTATTTGCTTTTACTCAGTCCAGCAATTTGCAAGCCTCTGATACACATACACACAGGCACACACACACACAGGCATGCACACATACACACACACATTCTCACACGCACGCACACACACAGGCATACACACACACACACACACACACACAGGCATGCACACATACACACACACAGGCACACATACTGTACACAAGCACACATGGACGGACACACAAACACACGCACGCACACAAGCACACGCATACACACTTGCTGAGCTGCCTGTGGAGGTGATGTGAGGTGAACTGAACCGGATTGACAGGACAGCGGCATGAGGCACAGTGACAGGGTCGCGAGGTCACAGTGGTCAAACACATAAAAGATGGTGCTCACTGACTGGCCCCTTAGGTGTGGCGTTTCCCAGCTGATGCGTACTTTCACCTGACAGGTGTGGTCAGAAAACGGAAAGGTAAAAAAAAAAAAACACCTGTAAACAGACATGTAGGTGTGTGTGTTCAGGAGGGAAGTAGATGCCCCTCACTTCACCTGGGTGGGGCAGTAGAATGTTGTCGGGTAAATTCCAACCATGTCTCAGCTGGGATAGTGCGACACTGGCGATGGTAGAATCTAGACATGCTGCTCACGTAGGTGAATCTGATATGGAGAAAAACTGTCTGTTTCACTGACCGGTGACAGGATTTAATTATGCTTTAATGTGTTAGACGGCTTAGGCTGCATTGAAACTTACTGTACGGGACTACTCTATTATGGAAGATGGACAAACAGTGGATATTACTCTGTTTGATGATCTGCACGCCTCTGTCAGCTGGTTTGGGTATGTATAACATAACATTAATTTCCTTTATTCTATGTTGAATTGGAAATCCGTCAGCATAATGCACTGACTACAGACTTAAAATTGTAATATTATAATTGATTGTGTTAAATTCATTATGATATATTATGATGATTATCTGATGCAATGATCCCTATTTTTTTTTTTTAAACATTTTCAGGCATTTCTGAAAAATACATTGATGAAATGTTACCCAGTGTGTGATAATTTGGTCCACTTTTATCAATAAACACTTTCCTGTGCATTCCATTGGTAATGTCGCATGCATGTCCTAATGCTCCATAAATAGTGCACATATCGCACCTGTCATACCTGACAGTACAGCTGCTGTAAGTTCGCCTGCTGACCGTCCCTCTCTGTCCCAGACCCCCACTCGCTCGAGTTCCAGTATGTGGTGTACTGGGACCGCACGGACCAGCTGCTGTTCCGCCAGACCACTCTGTTGGACGGAGAGGTGGTGTTCCGCTGCGAGAGTCCCGCACTGCGGGACGAGCCCGGGCCGGACTGGGTCGCTCAGACGCTCAGCTCCACTGACCTCACGGAGAGAGACACCTACTGTAAGGACCAGTACTACGAACACATGGACATGTGGCGAGAGATCAACGACATGATCACACAAACAGCCGGTGAGTGAGTGTGTGTGTTTGTGTACGTGTGTTTTTGTGTGCATGTGTGTGTGTGTGTGTAAGGACCAGTACTACGAACACATGGACATGCGGCGAGAGATCAACGACATGATCACACAAACAGCCGGTGAGTGAGTGTGTGTGTGCATGTGTGTGTGTTTGTATGTGTGTGTGCATGTGTGTGTGTAAGGACCAGTACTACCAGCATATTGACATGCTGGGGGAGAACAACAACATGATCACTCAAACAGCCGGTGAGTCAACTCTGTGTGTGTGTGTGTGTGTGCACATGTATGTATGTGTATAGGTCTCCACTTTGTGAAAATTGTAAATATGTTAAAATGACTACACTTGTATATTGTATTAGTTTGTGGTATGGATGGTGCATAATTATTGTATATCATAAATAATGTAACATCTAAAAAGATACAATTCCGTTGAAACTATTACAGATATTCTTCAAAGAAGCCGTGGCTGTACAATCAACAGCTCAGGAGTGTTTCCCTTTGATAAATGGGTTGTGAATGGTAAGGACTTTCTGACCTTTGCCCCCCGGACTCTTAAATGGACGGCCCTGTCCTTCCTGGCCAAGCCTGTGGCGGAGGAGTGGAACCGCAAGAGTTTCAGGAATCACATATACGGCGAGTTTGGGCAGAAGGAGTGTGTGAAGACCCACAACATGTTGACACAAAGGAGAGATGCGTGGATCCACCAAAGAGACAGAAAAAGTAATTTGATTTCTAAATTACTTCCTGCCCACAATTGTATTTAATGGTATAATGATGTAAATCTGCTGAGGTGTTAAAGTTAAAATGTCAAAATTCGTATTATTGTTTGTTGCAGATATGAAGGTTTGTGTATTTGCCAAATCCATCACAGGAAGTATACGCACAGCTTTACTGTGTCAGGTGACAGATAGGGACCTATCAGGACTCAGGATTCAGCTCACAGAGGATGGCTTGCCTCTAGAGTGTGGGCTACAGCTGACTGGACCACTTCCTCATGGAGATGGAACATTCCAAATTCAACTCCAGGTTGAAGCCATTGTGAACAGGACAAAACCATATCGGTGTGAAATCAAAAGTGGCGCTGTTAACATCTCTGTCCCATGGGGTAAGACCAACATGTTTGTACAGAATGTCTATGTTTTTACTACATGACCCCTCCTGACACAGTAGGCACCTCAGTGTATGAACTTCCTGTGTTACAGATGGGCATCTACTCCAGGATCAGGCTTCCATCTCACCTGTTATACTTGCTGTCGTTTGTGGGAGTTGCTTTCTTCTTTTCATTATTAGTCTATGCTACATTCAGCTCCATTGGAAGGGTAAGTCTGCATTTAATGATATATGTATTTATTTACATTTAGCAGATACCTTTATCTAAAGTGACTTACATAGACCAATCGCAGGGTCAGTATCCCTGAGGCAACTTGGGATTGGGCTTGCTCAAAGGCACAGTGGTGACAATTGAACCCACAACTTTCTACTTACCAGTTCACCTGCTACCAGCACAGTTCCTTGCCAACATATTGTATACAGTCTATGGTCACTACCAACACCGGCTATTAGATTCAGCTATATAGATCTACCAACATATTTGATACAGTCTATGGTCACCAACACCGGCCATTAGACTCAGCTATATAGAGCTCATTTCTGGATACACAAAACACATGAATAAAGACTTTACCATAAGTTTCACCATAGGTTTCAATAGATAAGGACTTGACCATACTGTAGGTTTCAATAGATAAGGACTTTACCATAGGTTTCAATAGATAAGGATTTCACCATTCAGTAGGTTTCAATAGATAGGATTTCACCATACAGTAGGTTCTGAGCATTAGTGCACTCAGTTGACCATGTGCTGGGTAGACACGTAATTGGCTAATTTACGAGATCCTGAAAGAGCCTAGTCAGTCCTATACAGTGTGTGCTTACTGTGGTGGCTGATGTTTCTCTGGTTTTACAGGTAATGCAGGCTTCAAGAAAGTCACTTTAACTGATGACAGCCATTCAGCGTCGTCATCAGATAGCTCAAGCTTGAGTTGTTAAGTCTGTTGCAAGCATGCCATGTGAAAGACCATGTAAAACCATACGGGTGGACAACATGAAATAAGGACTGGGACCGTTGAGAGGGACAGCTGTGGACTAGCAGTGTGTCGGCCACTGATGACATCCTTATGAGAAGTCCCACTAACTCCAGAGTTGTTCTGACTGAGTGACTGAATACAGCTGCACAGCAGTAGGGTCTGTTGTCTCCTTAGTCTGTTTTTAGCTATTAGGTTACAATAATCTGGAGACATCCGTCGTTTAAGGGACATCTTGTGAAGTGAAGAGGTCTGTTACACGCAGTGGATAGATTAACGTGGGCACACAATGCACCTATCTGAGTACTTTTTAAGAAAACTCTCTGCTGCCCCTCTGTGGCTGTCAAGGGTACTGCAGAGGGCAAGTTGCTTTGGATGCATAGGTCTATTCAAAGGGTAAATTATACCACATGGATATTCTATTTGAAAAGTCATTAAACATCAAATTGACAGTGATCCTACATTTGGTCAAACCTGTCGATGGTAATTGGTTTTCAGGCAGCTGATTGCATTTGACTTTCGTTGAAATTTCATAGGATACAATGGTACAAGCGATTGCAGCTTACCGAAGTAAACTTTCCTTCAATTCAGTGTTAGCAACCTTTTATAAAAGTCTTAAATGAATGTGAGTGTAAATGTCAATAAAGATCTGTTTCTAGACAGACAACACAGCTGCATGTACTGTATGAACTCATTCATTTATTACATCTTTCCACTGGACATTCAATTAATGGTACCGACTTGGAATCAATAGCTCCCCATAAACATGGATACAATCCTCATGACCAGTCCAGTTGGGAACAGAGCACGACATGGGGTTTGTCTGAGAGTGGGTCAGGGGGGAGGGTCTACCAATCCCACCATGTGTTAGCTCTGCAGGGGGCGAGTACAGCAAGCTCCAGAGATCCACAGGGAATCCATGGGTCTAACACAGGCAGGAAGCTCCAGAGATCCACAGGGACCCCATGGGTCTAACACAGGCAGGAAGCTCCAGAGATCCACAGGGACTCCATGGGTCTAACACAGGCAAGAAGCACACAGCTCTGGCCACTCAAGTCTGGGGCTCAGAGGGACCTGGTCCAAGCCACTGCTGAAAGGGTCAACTAAGCCTCCATTAACCCATAAGAGCCCATGGATGTCTTTTCTAAAATGGAAACTAACAGAAAAAAGCTTCCAGGGAAATGTTTGGGGCTCTGAATTAGTCTGTGACTCCCCTGTCACCGAGGGCCCTTGTGTGTTTAGAGAGCTGGGCGAGGCCATGCTGCATAGCCACACTGAGCTAGAGAGCAGAACAGAACAGGACTAAGTGACACACACCGACCTGTGCATTTGCTGTGCCTGCCAGAGAGGTTTTCTAGCATGATATATAGAGCAGAGAGCTCCCTCTAGATCCCTCCAGATGTCTGATAAGTCACTGTATGTCACAATACCAACCCACATTAGCTGTAGTACAGTCATGCAATAGACCAAAAACCTTTTTAAAAATCCAATGCAAAGAATTAAAGGCTCATCAAACATAATTCATTTTATGATTGAGATTTACAATGATTCCACTTTAACAATGGACGTGACAGACAAAAAAGGATTTATTTTATAATTTAGAAATACACATAAAATAATGGTGCAAAGCATAATTGTGCAGGGCCCATACTGACAATAAACATTTGTGCAGACACAACCTGAAAGACCGCCAATGGTGCCTTTGATTCCCAACACACACACACACATGCGCACACACACACACACACACACACACACACACGGTCCACATCATTCCCTTCATATGAAAAGACATGCAGTGCACAATGCAAGCTTGGTAAATGTTCCTGGTCTGTTTTTGAAACAACATTCAGTGATTTCGTATTTGTCCCAGTGAACCCATCCATAAAATAAGTAAGTCTCAGTACTCTCACAGACAGCTTGGGGACGAGAGTCAGAACATGGGGTCAGAGTGGTCTTAACCCTTTACTGTGCAGTAGTCAAGCCTTTTGAGTCCTCATATTACGGCCCTTTAATGAGAAGTAGTCAAGCCTTTTAAGTCCTCACTACTGTCCTTTTATGAGCAGTAGTCAAGACTTTTAAGTCCTCACTACTATGCTTTTACTATTAGCAGTCAAATGCACAGTGATTTAGAGAGAGAGAGGGAGGGAGGGAGAGATAGATAGATAGATAGATAGATAGAGGGAGGGAGAGAGAATGCAAGCACCAGGGCAGGCCAGAGCACATGTGTACAGAGGGATGGCCTTACATTCGGGAGAGCACCTCTGAACTCCTCTCTCTCTCTCTCTCTCTCTCTCTCTCTCTCTCTCTCTCTCTCTCTCTCTCTCTCTCTCTCTCTCTCTCACACACACACACACACACACACACACAGAGAGTAAGAGGGACGTTTCTGACTGAAGTAAACAGAGAAATAAAAGTCCCAAATTCCCACACTCTGACTCGACCAGTGCAACAAACAGAAAATGCATTTTTTCAGTAGCCAAGGCAACAAGGAAAGTGTAACAAGCAGCCTTCAGAGAG